>NC_072012.1:11205358-11471717 GCF_027791375.1 Indicator indicator | reverse complement strand
GTTGTGGGTGGGTGGGTGGGTTGGGTGGTGGTTGGGGTGTGTGTGTGGGTGGTTGGGGTGGGGGTGGGTTTGTGTGGTTGGTGGTTTTGTTGGTGTGTTGTTGGTGGTGTGGTTGGTTGTGTGGTGTGGGGTGGTTTGTTTGGGGTGTGGGGTTTGTGTTTGTGTGTGTTTTTTTTTGTATTTTTGTATTTTTTTTGGGAGGTTTTTTTTTGGGGGGGATTGGATGGGGGTATATTTGTGGAGGGGAGAGGGAGGGGGGGGTTTGATTAGGGGGAATAAGAGGTTATGAGGTTAGGTATTTTTAGTAATTTGGATTAGAATGGGTGAGAGAGAAGATTTTTTTTTTTTTTTTTTTTTTTGTATAATATGTTTTTTTTTGAAATTTGGTGCTAGGATGTTCCCTTCATGTGTTAGCCCCCCATGCTTTTCTTTGTCTCTGTGCGGCTTGTAAAGCAGCTTTTTTCCACCTGCTTAGACATGGCGGTAACTGGTGACAGGAAAGAGCTAGGCCAGAATTGCAAGCTCCATTTAGTCTCTCTCCTCAAAATACACTAATTGGCAAAAGAAATTTGGTGCTAGGATGTTCCCTTGATGTGTTAGCCCCCATGCTTTTCTTTGTCTGTGTGCGGCTTGTAAAGCAACTTTTTTCCACCTGCTTAGACATGGCTGTAACTGGTGACAGGAAAGAGCTAGGCCAGAATTGCAAGCTCCATTTAGTCTCTCTCCTCAAAATACACCAAATGGCAAAAGAAATTTGGTGCTAGGAGGTTCCCTTGATGTGTTAGCCCCCATGCTTTTCTTTCTCTCTGTGCGGCTTGTAAAGCAACATTTTTCCACCTGCTTAGATATGACGGTAAGTGGTGACAGGAAAGAGCTAGGCCAGAATTGCAAGCTCCATTTCGTCTCTCTCCTCAAAATACACCAAATGGCAAAAGAAATTTGGTGCTAGGAGGTTCCCTTCATGTGTTAGCTCCCCATGCTTTTCTTTGTGCGGCTTGTAAAGCACCTTTTTTCCACCTGCTTAGACATGGCTGTAACTGGTGACAGGAAAGAGCTAGGCCAGAATTGCAAGCTCCATTTAGTCTCTCTCCTCAAAATACACCAAATGGCAAAAGAAATTTGGTGCTAGGAGGTTCCCTTGATGTGTTAGCCCCCCATGCTTTTCTTTGTCTCTGTGCGGCTTTGTGATGGTTTGAAACTGTCTTTTTAATTTTTCCTTGCAAAGTTCAGAACAGAGAAAGTGAAAGAATGTAAATAAGTCTCTATTGGGTGTAAGAAAGCAAAATACTGATTGTTCTAAACACTTCCATTGGATAGATAGAAATGTTTAAGAACTATTACCCAAAACAAAGTAGGCATTCTGCACATTCTGTGTTCGGCAGTGGGGGCAGTTGCTGGGCTGTCTGGTTGCTGTTTCTTCTTCTCTTCTGGCTGAAGATAACACGTACTGCCCTTGGCAGCTAAGTTAACAACTTTCTGCTTAACTAACTCTGCTTCTCTGTCCAGGGGGGTCTGGGGGGGAAGCTCCTAGGAGAGGAAGGCCCCTCTGGGAGGGTCCCCTTGGGGGGAAGCAAAGGGAGATCGGTTGTGCTTTTCTGTTGATTGTATATATTTGTAAATGTTGTGAATTTTGTATATTTGTACATATTCATTGCATTTCATCTGCTTGTAAATACAGCCTTCATTTGCTTCCAGACTGGGCTAGCCTGGTTATTGGTGGGGGGGGGTGGGAATTTCAGCTCACACCGACACACTTTTTATTTTTGGCGCCCAACGTGGGGCTCGATTGCTTGTATGATTTATTCCTGCTCAGATTAGGAAGCAAAATGAAGCTGTTTTGGATTTTGAGTAATTTTATTTCCTCTGTTATCAGTGTGATTGTCTACAGATGGGCTGATTCCTGCATGATAGACAAGATTGTGAGATATGTCGCATATAAGTCGTTTCTTTGGGTTAAGAACAAGTTACTGAATGCTGTTGAATTCTGTTGTGGTCTTATTGGGCTTAGAAGATATGGTAACTCAACTATGAATCTGCTAGCAGACACATTTGAGTTTGTTACTCCTCTTACAACTACAGAGGGTCTTTGGAACCAGTGGTACCCTAGATATCTTGTGCTAGCCTTAATTTTGTTGTTTCTTGGAATAATCATATGGCTGCTGATAGCACTGTGTCAAGAAAGACGTAAGGCTACTCACTCTTCCGACCTGCGTAGATGTAAGAAGAAACATAGAAAAGCTCAGAGAGGTTCGGAATTGGTTTCTGATTACGGTGACCAGGAAATCACAGTTCAGGTTTGTGAGAAAGCTGCCGATAGTTTTGACTCAGAGCCAGCAGCAGTAGCTGCAGGACCTTTGCCAGAATCTGAGATAACAGACTCGGGTACACAGGCAGACATAGTTACACAGACAGACTCGATTACACAGGCAGAGAGGGGTACATGGGCAGACAGGGGTACACAAACAGACACAGCTGCACAGAGAGAAATGGATGTGCAGACAGACATAGTTACACAGAGAGAAATGGTTGTGCAGACAGACATAGTTACACAGAGAGAAATGGTTGTCCAGGCAGACATAGTTACACAGAGAGAAATGGATGCGCAGACAGACATAGTTACACAGAGAGAAATGGTTGTCCAGGCAGACATAGTTACACAGAGAGAAATGGCTGCGCAGACAGACATAGCTGTGCAGGCAGACGCCATTAACGAGGCACAGTCTCCTCCTCCTCCCTCTGCTGCCCAGACGGACGCAGCAGTGGCTGCAGGATCTCAAAGCACACCTCCTACCAACCCTGCACAGACTCCCTCTGCTCCTGCTAACCCTGCACAAAATTCCTCTACTCCCTCCAACTCTGCTGTGAACGTGAAAGCCAATCCAGTGAATTTGGTTGCCACTATCACCAGAAAGCGCAAAGGAGCTACAGGAGGAGATGCAGATGCTGCAGGAGATGGTGCAGATGGAGATGAGGGTCCTTCTACTCAGGGTCCCTCTGTTAAGAAAGATCCTTCTGGTGAGGAAGAGAAGGTTAGCCTTAAAACTCTGGCAGACCTTTTGAGACCCCACATGGATGATGGAGATGTAGACCCTGCTGAATTAGCAACTGCAGGCAGTGCCTCTGAACTCAAGGAAATTCAACGGAGGATTAAAATAGGATTATGGGGACAGCGACCTCAGGATGATGATGATGATGATGATGATGAGGATGACATACAGTCAGCTAATGCACCCAGACAGGAAATTAGACATGTGAGGAAGGATTACATCAGAGGAGATAATGAGCCAGTCCTGTCTTGGCTAGCCAGGTGTTTTGATATGGGAGCCCCAGCATTGGTGGTAGGCGACAAGTCGGCCTCTCAGTTGGGGATGCTCTCAAAGGATACAGGCATAGACAGGCACCTAGGCAAGTGCATTGGTAAAGTTTCTCTGTGGGCACGCCTCCTACTGGCAGTCTCGCTGAGGTACCCCAGCAGAGATGATTTACCATGGAACCCTAAGCCTTGGACCACAATAGCTGAGGGAATCAAGCATATGAGAGAATTTGCTGTAAGAGAAGTAATGTATGGAGATCATAAGACTCTGAATCCTGATGAAATTCCTGTTGGAACAGGCCTTGCCAAAAAAGCTCATTAAGCTTGCTCCTCCTAATTATGCTACTATTCTGGCAAGCAGGATTGTGGCAAGAAATTATGGTGGAGTGCCTCCCACTGTTGGCTATTTCACTGACCAAATGAGGCAGTTGGAGGATAGTCTCGCACGTACTGCTTTGGTTTCAGCCATTGAAACTTTGTCTGGAAAGATTGAGAATTGCATGAAAGAGATGAAGGAGGAATTTAAAACCTCCATATCCAACTTGATGGAGGGGGATGATTCTGATTCCTCTTCCTCCAGATGGATACAAGTTTCAGCTGTTAGGAACAGACGTGCTCCAAGAAGGCCATTCCAGAATAGGTCAAACCAAAACAGACAGCAGAAGCAATCACGTGGCAGTATCTGGATAACTCTACGTGATCAGTTTGGTGAGAACATGAACAGATGGGATGGTCAACCAACTTCTGATCTTTTCAAGAGGTTACGGGAGCTGCAGAGGGGCAGATCCCGAGGTAGCAATACCAGGAGGGTAGCTGTCGCTTCCTCAGTTTCCCAGAACAACTCTGATAGCTCCAACAGTGATCCTAATTCTGGTGCTGGACATTGTGCCAGCTGTACATGTGGAGGTAATCCCCACCATTAGGGGTGCCCTGCCTTCCGCCAGGGGGAGGTAAGGGATAATGGAGATAACAGAATCTATTGGGATGTGTACATCCAGTGGCCTGGCACTTCAAAATTTCAGAAGTACAGGGCCTTGGTTGACACAGGAGCTCAGTGCACCATAATACCATCAAATTATCAAGGGGGAGAATCTATAACTATTCAGGGAGTCACTGGTGGATCTCAAGAGTTGTTTAAGATAGAGGTTGATAGAAGTTTAACTGGGAAGCAGTGGAAGAAACATACTATTGTAACAGGTCCTAATGCACCTTGTATTTTGGGAATTGACTTTCTGAGAGAAGGGCGTTTTAAAGACCCTAAGGGTTACAAATGGGCTTTTGGAATAGCAACTGTAGAAATTGATGGAGGGAAATTGAAGTTGTCCATTAGACCTGAGCTTTCAGATGAATCTGCAGTTGTGGGACAACATGAGATAGAGGATGTAAAGCTGCCGGTTGCTTCTCAAACTGTGCATCACAGACAATACAGAACCAACCGTGACTCTTTGGTGCCCATTCCAAAACTTGATTCGTCAGTTGGAGAGTCAGAAGGTCATCAGCAAAACTCATTCACCTTTCAACAGTCCAATCTGGCCTGTGAGAAAGCAGAATGGAGAGTGGCGTCTGACAGTTGATTTCCGTGCCTTGAATGAAGTAACTCCACCCATGAGTGCAGCTGTACCAGACATGATGGAACTCCAATATGAGCTGGAATCCAAGCAGGCCAAATGGTATGCTACCATAGACATTGCTAATGCTTTCTTCTCTATTCCCATAGCAGAGGAATGCAGGCCTCAGTTTGCTTTCACCTGGAGAGGCATTCAGTACACATTCAATCGTTTGCCCCAGGGGTGGATTCACAGTTCAACCATCTGCCATGCAGTGATCCATGATGCTTTGGAGAAAGGTGGAGCTCCAGAACACATTCAGTTCATCGATGACATCATCGTCTGGGGTGAGACTGCTGAAGAAGTCTTCGAGAAAGGTAACAAAATCATTGACATTCTCTTGGTATTTTCTCCTTCAGGAGAGGCCAAACCTGTCCGAGGGGTGGTTTCTGCTGAAGGTCCTGGTCACACGTATTGGGTAATGCAAGAAAATGGTGAAATTCAGTGTATTCCACAAAGAAATCTAACTTTGGCTGAGAGAGGTTAAATTCAGAGTGTTGCGCAGACACAGCATCGCGCCCAAGAGGAGAGTCCATGAGATCTACGGTGCACGAACCCTGAGAGCCCTGAGTCACCTGAGAGTCCCTGTTCCTTTCTTCGCTCCATCTACGAGGAAACAAGCTGTTTGCTGTTTTTCCTGTGATTTGACTCTTTTGAATCATCTTCATCGGAGATAGCTGGAATGGACTATGGTCTTTATTCACCTATTGTTGTAGATATTATTTTAGATTAGATAAATGATAGTAGCAGCCAATGGAATTGTTTAGAAGGGGTGGACTGTGATGGTTTGAAACTGTCTTTTTAATTTTTCCTTGCAAAGTTCAGAACAGAGAAAGTGAAAGAATGTAAATAAGTCACTATTGGGTGTAAGAAAGCAAAATACTGATTGTTCTAAACACTTCCATTGGATAGATAGCAATGTTTAAGAACTATTACCCAAAACAAAGTGGGCATTCTGCACATTCTGCGTTCGGCAGTGGGGGCAGTTGCTGGGCTGTCTGGTTGCTGTTTCTTCTTCTCTTCTAGCTGAAGATAACACACACTGACCTTGGCAGCTAAGTTAACAACTTTCTGCTTAACTAACTCTGCTTCTCTGTCCAGGGGGGCATGCGGGGGGGAAGCTCCTGGGAGAGGAAGGCCCCTTTGGGAGGGTCCCCTTGGGGGGAAGCAAAGGGAGATCGGTTGTGCTTTTCTGTTGATTTTATATATTTGTGAATGTTGTGAATTTTGTATATTTGTATATATTCATTGCATTTCATCTCCTTGTAAATACAGCCTTCATTTGCTTCCAGACTGGGCTACCCTGGTTATTGTCGGTGGGGGGGGAATTTCAGCTCACACCGACACAGGCTTGTAAAGCAACATTTTTCCACCTGCTTAGACATGGCTGTAACTGGTGACAGGAAAGAGCTAGGCCAGAATTGCAAGCTCCATTTAGTCTCTCTCCTCAAAATACACTAACTGGCAAAAGAAATTTGGTGCTAGGATGTTCCCTTGATGTGTTAGCCCCCATGCTTTTCTTTGTCTCTGTGCGGCTTGTAAAGCAGCTTTTTTCCACCTGCTTAGACATGGCTGTAACTGGTGACAGGAAAGAGCTAGGCCAGAATTGCAAGCTCCATTTAGTCTCTCTCCTCAAAATACACTAATGGCAAAAGAAATTTGGTGCTAGGATGTTCCCTTGATGTGTTAGCTCCCCATGCTTTTCTTTGTCTCTGTGCGGCTTGTAAAGCAGCTTTTTTCCACCTGCTTAGACATGGCTGTAACTGGTGACAGGAAAGAGCTAGGCCAGAATTGCAAGCTCCATTTAGTCTCTCTCCTCAAAATACACTAATTGGCAAAAGAAATTTGGTGCTAGGATGTTCCCTTGATGTGTTAGCCCCCATGCTTTTCTTTGTCTCTGTGCGGCTTGTAAAGCAACTTTTTTCCACCTGCTTAGACATGGCTGTAACTGGTGACAGGAAAGAGCTAGGCCAGAATTGCAAGCTCCATTTAGTCTCTCTCCTCAAAATACACTAACTGGCAAAAGAAATTTGGTGCTAGGATGTTCCCTTGATGTGTTAGCCCCCATGCTTTTCTTTGTCTCTGTGCGGCTTGTAAAGCAGCTTTTTTCCACCTGCTTAGACATGGCTGTAACTGGTGACAGGAAAGAGCTAGGCCAGAATTGCAAGCTCCATTTAGTCTCTCTCCTCAAAATACACTAAATGGCAAAAGAAATTTGGTGCTAGGATGTTCCCTTGATGTGTTAGCCCCCATGCTTTTCTTTGTCTCTGTGCGGCTTGTAAAGCAGCTTTTTTCCACCTGCTTAGACATGGCTGTAACTGGTGACAGGAAAGAGCTAGGCCAGAATTGCAAGCTCCATTTAGTCTCTCTCCTCAAAATACACTAAATGGCAAAAGAAATTTGGTGCTAGGAGGTTCCCTTGATGTGTTAGCCCCCATGCTTTTCTTTGTCTCTGTGCGGCTTGTAAAGCAGCTTTTTTCCACCTGCTTAGACATGGCTGTAACTGGTGACAGGAAAGAGCTAGGCCAGAATTGCAAGCTCCATTTAGTCTCTCTCCTCAAAATACACTAATTGGCAAAAGAAATTTGGTGCTAGGATGTTCCCTTGATGTGTTAGCCCCCATGCTTTTCTTTGTCTCTGTGCGGCTTGTAAAGCAGCTTTTTTCCACCTGCTTAGACATGGCTGTAACTGGTGACAGGAAAGAGCTAGGCCAGAATTGCAAGCTCCATTTAGTCTCTCTCCTCAAAATACACTAACTGGCAAAAGAAATTTGGTGCTAGGATGTTCCCTTGATGTGTTAGCCCCCATGCTTTTCTTTGTCTCTGTGCGGCTTGTAAAGCAACTTTTTTCCACCTGCTTAGACATGGCTGTAACTGGTGACAGGAAAGAGCTAGGCCAGAATTGCAAGCTCCATTTAGTCTCTCTCCTCAAAATACACTAATTGGCAAAAGAAATTTGGTGCTAGGATGTTCCCTTGATGTGTTAGCCCCCATGCTTTTCTTTGTCTCTGTGCGGCTTGTAAAGCAACTTTTTTCCACCTGCTTAGACATGGCTGTAACTGGTGACAGGAAAGAGCTAGGCCAGAATTGCAAGCTCCTTTTAGTCTCTCTCCTCAAAATACACTAAATGGCAAAAGAAATTTGGTGCTAGGATGTTCCCTTGATGTGTTAGCCCCCATGATTTTCTTTGTCTCTGTGCGGCTTAAAAAGCAACTTTTTTCCACCTGCTTAGACATGGCTGTAACTGGTGACAGGAAAGAGCTAGGCCAGAATTGCAAGCTCCATTTAGTCTCTCTCCTCAAAATACACTAAATGGCAAAAGAAATTTGGTGCTAGGATGTTCCCTTGATGTGTTAGCCCCCATGCTTTTCTTTGTCTCTGTGCGGCTTGTAAAGCAGCTTTTTTCCACCTGCTTAGACATGGCTGTAACTGGTGACAGGAAAGAGCTAGGCCAGAATTGCAAGCTCCATTTAGTCTCTCTCCTCAAAATACACTAAATGGCAAAAGAAATTTGGTGCTAGGATGTTCCCTTGATGTGTTAGCCCCCCATGCTTTTCTTTGTCTCTGTGCGGCTTGTAAAGCAGCTTTTTTCCACCAGCTTAGACATGGCTGTAACTGGTGACAGGAAAGAGCTAGGCCAGAATTGCAAGCTCCATTTAGTCTCTCTCCTCAAAATACACTAAATGGCAAAAGACATTAGGTGCTAGGATGTTCCCTTGATGTGTTAGCCCCCATGCTTTTCTTTGTCTCTGTGCGGCTTGTAAAGCAGCTTTTTTCCACCTGCTTAGACATGGCTGTAACTGGTGACAGGAAAGAGCTAGGCCAGAATTGCAAGCTCCATTTAGTCTCTCTCCTCAAAATACACTAAATGGCAAAAGAAATTTGGTGCTAGGATGTTCCCTTGATGTGTTAGCCCCCATGCTTTTCTTTGTCTCTGTGCGGCTTGTAAAGCAGCTTTTTTCCACCTGCTTAGACATGGCAGTAACTGGTGACAGGAAAGAGCTAGGCCAGAATTGCAAGCTCCATTTAGTCTCTCTCCTCAAAATACACTAAATGGCAAAAGAAATTTGGTGCTAGGATGTTCCCTTGATGTGTTAGCCCCCATGCTTTTCTTTGTCTCTGTGCGGCTTATAAAGCAACATTTTTCCACCTGCTTAGACATGGCTGTAACTGGTGACAGGAAAGAGCTAGGCCAGAATTGCAAGCTCCATTTAGTCTCTCTCCTCAAAATACACTAAATGGCAAAAGAAATTTGGTGCTAGGAGGTTCCCTTGATGTGTTAGCCCCCATGCTTTTCTTTGTCTCTGTGCGGCTTGTAAAGCAACTTTTTTCCACCAGCTTAGACATGGCTGTAACTGGTGACAGGAAAGAGCTAGGCCAGAATTGCAAGCTCCATTTAGTCTCTCTCCTCAAAATACACTAAATGGCAAAAGAAATTTGGTGCTAGGAGGTTCCCTTCATGTGTTAGCTCCCCATGCTTTTCTTTGTCTCTGTGCGGCTTGTAAAGCCACTTTTTTCCACTTGCTTAGAATTGTCTGTTAGAGCAGGTCTGAGCATTGCGATGGGCAGAATCTGGCCTGGGAAACGTCCTACCTTTGGAATAAGGAGTTAGAGTTTTCTTCTAATCTTGTTCAGTTGGATTGTGTGGGATGGATGTTGATAAAATAGCGACTCTTGGATGAAAGCAATGGAGCAGACACCCCTGGGACATGTTATGATTCCAGAGAAAATGGCTATTTGTCCATGAGCAGCAGAAAGGTTAGATCTGGGGCTACTCCTGGCTGGGAAAATTGGATGATTTTAATGGGAGAAGTTGCATAATTCAGGGTGGGCTTCCTCTTTGTTGCAGCAGGTCCAAACTGGATCTGCAAAACTTGCAGCATTGCAGTGAATGCTGTGACCTCTTGGGTGCAAACCATGTGTGTGCATCTCCACATGGGTCTGCTCCTTTCCTGACCGACCCAGCAACGCGTCACACAGTCCAGGTTTTCTGCCTCAGTAGCACCAGTTGTGATGGTGACTGAGATTCTTCAGCATCAGTCCACTCATTCCCACCTGCCCCGTAGATGCTGAAATGATGTCTCACAGGGAACAGTGGCTATTAACAATTTTGTTTGGCTGCTCTCCATTCCAGCCTCAAAATAATGTAATTTCTGCTTGCAACCAAGAATTACAGGAAAGTGCTTTTCTTCTAGGGAGAGAAGAAAATCAGCCACCAGGCAGTTGATTCATGGGGTGTCGGAACAGTCTTTGTGGCTCTGACAGATTGCTTTGTAGGATGGAGTCTGCAGAAATTGCTCTGTGCATGGTGTTCTTGCATGTGTCAAGTGGAGCAGAGAGCAGCTGGATGATGTTTTTTGGGGTCCCCAATGCTTCTACAGCGGGGTGTCTTCTGCAGACATCCCCAATGTCCCAAGCAGTACCAGGGCAGGTTGTGCACAAGCAGATGTGTTGGGCCAGGAGGTGTCTGAGGGCTGTCAGGTAGAACCACAGCTTGGAAAGGACCCTCAAAGGCAGTCTTGTCCAAACCCCCTGCAGTGAGAAAGGGCATCTCCAGATCAGGTTGCTCAGGGCCCCATCAACTTGACCTTGAATGTCTCCACCACAACTCTGGGCAACCTGTTCTAGTATTTCACCACCCTCATTGTGACCCCTCACCTGGCATTGTGCTCAGCCTGGCTGAGGTGGTGATACTCACAGTGGAATGTCCAGGGTGTTAGGGATGATATTTTCTCTCTGTGGTCTGTTTGAACAGCAGCTGCTCAGGAGTTTCTCACTGGAGTAGGTTTGTCATCCTTCCCTGCTCTTAACTCTTGGTGCACTGCAGCTCAAGACTGAAAGAGGGTTTGTGTGCATTGAAAGCTTGCCTGCTTTTCCCACCTGCCTTTCCCCAGCACAGCTTGTCTCATATTTCAGCTGTTACCTGCTCTTCCTGTCCCATGTGGTGCCTGCCCATCAGATTTGTTCCTCTGACCCTGCTCACTCCAGACAATAGAAGAGGGAAAGAGGAGAAATGCAGCAGAACATCTCCAACTCCCTTTTCTGCTCACCTGGACCCCTGCCCCAGGCAATGATGCAGACATGATGTCTCCCTGCCTGCAGGAAAGGTCACCCTACCACCACCCAAGGCTTTGCACCTATGGTGGGGAGCAGACCTACAACCACTGCTGGAGGGAGCCAGAGCAAAGATATAACTTGGGGATGGTTTGGGTCTGAGCTTTGGGCAAGGTCTTGTTCTGAGGAGACCATTTTGCATCTGGCAGGGACCAGGCAGCACAGGTCTGTGTGGGTGGAAAAACCCATCAAGGGAAGGATGAATGTGTGTAGGTGCAGAGGTGACTATTTGGTGGGAGGAGTGATGTTTTCAGCTTGCTGCAGCACCTGGGAGGTGGTGGGGAAAGGTGGGTGATGTCTTCATCTCATGCCTCACCTTTGGAAGGAAAGCAATCAATCTAAAAAGTGAGATTTGGGTCCAAACCCTTCAGTGGAGCCTATTGGTTAGCTGCTGAGTGCTCCAGCTCAGGGACTGGGTGTTCTTGCCATGCCTAGGGGAAGATGCTCTTCCCCTTGCTGGAGAGTGGGATGCCTCTGGCTCAGCTCCTCCAATTCTTTGTCCATAAATCCTCTTTATTCTGTATCTTGAGGGAGCACAGGCCCAGCAGTGACTTCTGAGAGAGTGGGAAGAACACAGGGAAACATCCAAATGAGTTTAGCAGCATCCACTGGACCTTTGATGGGAGCATCCTGTGCTGCCCAGAGGGCTGAGTGGTACAAGTGGGCCAGAGTCACCAAGACATCTTGCTGGCATGGGCCAAACTGTGAATCTTGTGCCACAGATGAGTGATTTCTGGGAAACTTTCAGTGCTGCCACGGTTATTTGCTTACACTTGCCCATCAATATTCCCCTCAGCACCTCAGGAACTGATTTGCTCCCTCCCTGGAAGTGCTCAGGGCCAGGTTGGACAGCGCCTTGAGCAACCTGGTCTAGTGGAAGGTGTCCTTGCTCGTGGCTGGGAAGTTGTAGCTAGGTGATCTTTAAGGTCCATTCCAACCCAACCCATTCTACTGTGATGTTGTTTTCCCTGTCAGTCCATGAAACCCCAACCAGTCTAGATGGCTGTAAGACAACAATCCTCTCTTAACAATTAAGCCAGCTCATGGTGGCACCAGACAGCAAGTTTGCAGGGAGGTCAAAAGCAAAGGCATGTAGCAAAGGGCAGGTTATGCCAGTGCTGACCTTTGAGGGAGGTATCTCTTTGTCACAACACTGCTTCAATGCCCCAGCAAATCCACCAGTGCTGCACATGAGACCTGGGAGACAAAAATAGCCCAGATGAAGATGCCTGTCTAGTTGAACCATCTCAGCAACATGAAAATGCCAAGAAAATATGGAGAAGTGCATTTGGGAAGAGTTTCTCTTGCTTAATAGAAACTGAAGCTGAGATTTATGGTGGCTCCATCCCTTTCAGAGGGGACTGTCCACACAAGGGTAGCTGGTGTTTGCATCATACAGCCATAGAATGGTTTGGGTTGGAAAGGACCTTAAAGATTGTCTGGTTTCAACCTCCATGCCATGGGCAGAGAATCATGATCATATCAAGAGACTACAGGGGAAATTCAAGGCCCATCATCATCATAGGAGGCTTTGTACAAGCATAGTTCTCAGGGCCATCTTTTATGGTGGGATGGAGATATCCCCACTGAGGTTGACTCCTGAGCAGGATGAAGAGTGCAGGTTTAGGCTGTAGGTCCTGGGAGTTTTGTGTAGTTTCATGGGGTGGGAGGTGTAGATTGGCAGGGTCAGGCTGCCCAGAGAGGGTTCTGAGCAGGAGGAGGGGTCTTGTAAACCCCATGTACAAGCCCTCCTTCCTTTGTTTGTTTGTGCTGCCCTTAGCTGTGGTCCTTGTTCCAACAAGAGGGAAGGGAATCAGCTGGAATGAGTTGGCATCAGCCCAGAGGCAACAGGGATCTGCTTGGAGAATTTATCTTGCCACAAAACCAAGAGGCTCCCAAGGAATATGGGACCTCAGGTTGAGATCTTTGTTTTCTTTGTCCCAGCTCCCAATCCCCTCAGTAAAGCTAAGGAGCATTCTGCAGTGTGAATAACTTCCTGGAAAAGATCCAGCCGGAGTGTGAGCAACCTGAGAAATGCAGACCTGGCTGCCAGCCAAGCAGTCAATCACTTGCTCAGTGGACATCCTCACTTTTTTTTTTCCTTCCTCTCCACACACCCCTCATCTGTCGATCTTCTTGTCTGCAACATCCACCTGCCTGCCTGGAAATGCTGCCTTGGAGTCCACTGATGCATAATCCTCTGGGGCAGAACTTTCACCTTCTTTATGGGATGCCAGCTGGTGTTGCCCAGGCTCCCTGGTGGGGGCTGTTCTCTTGGAGTTCTTTATCAGTGACCTGGGTGAGAGGATCTAGGCACCTTCAGTTTGTGAACAGGGATGTTGACCTGCTGGAGGGGTGGGAGACTGCAGATCTGGCCAGGCTGGGTCGATGGGCTGAGGCCAACTTGAGGAAACTCAGCTAAGCCAAGCGCTGGGTCCTGCACTTGGTCACAAGCCCACGCAGTGTTCCAGGACAGATAGAAATGGGCCTGGGGGTGTTGGTCAACATGGCTGATGATGAGCCAGTGTGTCCCCACGTGGACAAGAAGGCCACCAGCATCCTGGCTTAGATCAGCAAGAGTGTAGCCAACTAGACCACGGTAGGGATCATCCCTCTGTACTGGGCGCTTGTGAGGCCCCACCTCAAACCTTGGGTTTAATTTTGTGCCTCTCACTCCAAGAAGGATGTTGAGGTGCTGGAGCAGGTCCAGAGAAGAGCAGTGAAGCTGGCTGAGGGCCGAAGAACAGGTCTGGTAGGGAGCAGCTGGGGTTGTTCAGCCTGGAGAAAAGCAGGCTGAGGGAGAGACCTTCTTGGTGGCCTTTTGGTGCTTAAATGGGTCTATTAAAAAATCTTTTATCGGGCCTGTTGTGACTGCGCATGGGGTGATGGTTTTGAATTAGAAGAGGGAGATCCAGACTACAGAGAAGGAAAAAAATTTTTTATGCTGATGGTGAGACCCTGTCCCAGGTTACCCAGAGAAGTGGTAGATGCCTCATCCCTGGAACCATTCAGGTCAGGTTGTTTGAGGCTCTGAGCGACCTGGTCTAGCTGTAGATGTCCCTGGTGACTGCAGGGGAGTTGGACCTTTCAAAAGGTCCTTTCCAACACAAACCATTTTGTGATTCTATGAAACCTTCACTGCACTCATGGCTTTCCTTTTTTTTAATAAGGAGAAGTTGTGGTTTGGGCAGAAAACCCTACTTTATTTGTAACAGCTAGGGAAGCAAAAAAAAACCAATCCCCAAAAATAGGTCTTCTGGAGATGAAGAGAGTGAGTGGCTGGAGATTATCTTCACAAACACCATCCATCTGTAGCTTTCTGCTTGGGAAGATTTCTAGGTTGAAGTAACAGAGTACTTCTACTATTGTTAATGTGAAACCCTGCTGTGTGGGAAGTCACCATGATGTGGAAGAAAGAGGTCCCAGTTTCATTTCCAGGACTCATAAGGTACTTTGCTTTTCTCCTTGATGGTTTTCTCCTTGATGTTTTTAAGCTGAAATGTTTCCACATGCTGCTTGTATAGTTTCTGCAGGAGGTGGGAGATGGCAAAACCAGCCCCAGCTGGATATGACTTTTCAAGCTGTCCCATAGTGGGGAGGAGGTGTCACCTGCCACATTGCCAGCAACTTGCCACCTTTTCATTGGCCCTGATGCCCTCTCCCCAGTTGGGAACAGTCAAAAACCTGAGGAGGTTTCTCCTCCATGAAGTTTTGCCCTTAAATGTCGGTTTCCATCAGATTGGAGCAAATCTTAACCTGCACTTTGCTTCATGTTGTGTGAACAACTGCAGGAGTTGCTGAGGAGGATGTTGGAGCTCTGCTGGAGCCTGATGGAAGGAGAGAGGATAGGGCATAAACACAGAATGGTTTGGGTTGGAAGAGACTTTTAAGATCATCTATTTCCAACTTCCCTGCCACTGGAAAGCACACCTCCCACTGGACCAGATTGCTCAAAGCCTCATCCAGTCTGGTTTTAAACACTTCCAAGGATGAAGCATCCACAACTTCACTGGGTGGCCTGTTCCTCCCTACAGTATCTCCCATGCCAAAGGAGAGTCGTAGCCAAACCTTGCCATGCTCTCAGGAGATCTACTGAGGTGTTCATCAGCTGCTTTTAGACATGATCCCCTTCTCTCCACCACATCCAGAGAAACAAAGGCTCTGGGGTCTAAACCTGCAGTTGGTGGGACTGAGAGGCCAGCAGCCCTCGTGGGTCACTGCCTTTGAACAAACCAGGCACGTTCAGCGGGGTGCCGAAGCGGAAAATAAGCTTCCTCCTGCTCCCACTTCATCTTCTTTTATTGAACAGCCTCAGAAGATTTACCCTCCTTCCGGCCCCATCACCTCTGTTAAACATTACTACATGGTGCAACCCCTTTAAATCAGGAAATCAATGGAATTTATTAAAAAAGGGGAGAAAAAAAAAAAGACTCAACAAACCATTTTCTCAAAGCTCTTCCTCCAAGAGAGGGAGGGGAACCATTTACCCATTCTGCAAGGAGCAGCAGTTTCTCCTGATTGCTGATGCTGCTGTTTAAACAGGCTCCACCATGCAGCTTGTGGGTAAAAATGCTCCTTGGAAAAGGTTTCCTTGCTTTAAAATCATTCCATGTCGTGGCAGAATTGCCTGGAGGCCCTCTAGCAGAACAAGGTGAATCGATGCATCTTGAGTAGCAGAGGGGAGCAGCAGCCATTAGAGCTTCAGGTTTGTTGGGTTTTCAAGGAGGTTGCTGTCTGCCTCTGGGAAGCCGAGTTCTCTCTGAGTCACCTGCAGTATATTCAGCTGGAGTTAGAGCTTCTGATACATGTAATTAATTCTGAACACTCTGGACTATGTTGGTTTGGCCTGGGAAAAAAGGCCAAGGATAATCCTTGCCTCTTTGGACTTGATTTGAGCTCTGGTTTTCAATACTGGTTTGACACAATCACAGAATTGTGAGGGTTGGAGAAGATCTCTGGAGATCATCCAGTCTAACCCCCCTGCTAAAGCAGAATCATCCACAGCAGGTTGCCCAGGATCACAATGTCCAGGTGGATTTGGAATCTCTCCAGAGGAGACTCCACAACCTCTCTGAGAAACCTGCTCCAGGTCTCCTCATGTTCAGATGGGAGCTCCTGGGTTCCAGTTTGTGTCCATTGTCCTGTCCCTGGGCACTGAAAAGAATCTGGCCCAATCCTCTTGCCTCCCCCACTCCCCATTTAGCTCTTGCTGAGCATTGAGAAGATTCCCCTCTGCTCTTTTCCAGGCTCAACAGCCCCAGGGCTTTCAATCTTTCTCCTCACAGAAATGCTCCAGGACCCTCAGCATCTTGGTAGGTTCTACTGGACTCTCTCCAGTAGTTCCCTGTCTCTCTTGACTGGGGGGAGCTCAGAACTGGGCCAAATACTCCAGATGTGGCATTACTGGAGTAGATAGGGGGAGATAAGAACTTCCCTCACCCTACTGGCCACACTGTTCTTCATGCATCCCAAGAGACCATTGGCCTCCTTGGACAGGAGAACACACTGCTCGCTCATGGTGAACTTGTCCACCAGCACTCCTAGGTCTTTCTCTGCAGAGCTGCTTTCCAGCAGGTCCAGCCTTAACCTCTACTTGTTTAGGGATTTATTTCTCCCCAGGTGCGGGACCTTACACTTGCCCTTCTTGAACTTTGAGGTTTCTCTCCACCCACCTTTCCAACCTGTCCATGTTTTACAGCTCTGCTTGCAATGGGAACATTTCCTCAGTGTGGCTCAGCCCCTCAGGCTGCTACTGGAGAGTCCCAGGTATTTCAGGAGCTTGCCTCTAGCTACCCCCAGGCTTCTTTAGGGAAATCTGTATTCAAGGGCTTTGGAGAGAAATTAATTACCATAAAAATCAATTAAACAGGAAGCTGGAAACTTTTACCCCCCTGAGGTTTTTTTCTGTCAAGTGAGGAACAAGCCTTGTTGAACAAGATTTTTCTTCCCATTGAAATCTACCATTTTCTTTGAGGTCTCAAAAGATCTTTTAACTCTCCTGCAGCAAGTGGTGCTGGATCATAGGAGAGGACCTGCAGAAATGTCCCCACCAGGTGTTTCTATATGAGCATTGAGAAGCTGAAGGAGCAAACCAGCATTTCCTTGGCAGGCAGTTATGAACATATTTGCTTATAAAATGGACAGACCTTCTAGGTGGGCCCAGCTACTGCATCTCCATCATGTCTCCTATGTTTCTCATATGTTGGAAAGGTGGCCAGGAATGCCAGCAGCATTCTGGCTTGGATCAGCAATAGTGTGTCAGCAGGATTAGGGCAGGGGTTGTCCCCCTGTACGGGGTGCCAGTGAGGCCACACCTTGAATACAGGCATCCTTCAATCCAAGAAGGACATTCAGATGTAGAGTGTGTCCGGAGAAGGGCAACAAAGTTCGTGACGGGTCTAGAGCACAAGTCTTGTGAGAAGTCACTGAGGGAGCTGGGGTTGCTTCGCCTGGAGAAAAGGAGGCTGAAGGGAGCCCTTCTTGATCTTTATAACTCCAGAGAGGAAGTTAGAGCCTGGGGTTGGTCTCTTCTACCAAGTAAGAAGTGATAGGACAAGAGGAAATGGCCTCACGTTGTACCAGCAGGGGTTTAGCTTGGGCATGAGGAACAAATTCTTCCCTGAAAGTGTTGTCAAGCCCTGGAAGAGGCTGCCCGTGGCAGTGGTGGGGTCCCCATTCCTAGAGAGATTTTAAAACTGTGTGGGTGTGGTACTGAAGGTCATGGTTTGGTGGTGATGTGGCAGTTCTGGCTTAATGGTTGGACCTGAGGATCATAAAAAGTCTCTTCCAACCAAAACAATTATATGATTCTGTGCTCAGCCTGTAGTCCTGAGCTGCAAAGAGGAAGTCTTCCCTGTGCCCAGCCCCCTGCTTTCAGGAGATCTGTATGACAACATTTGAGATCTGCTTTCTTTTGTCACTTTTGGCTGAAGTTATCAAGATTTCTCTGGGTGCTAGGGCAGAGAATCTGTCTGCTCATGTGCTATGTGCTGTGATACAGTGATGGGTCTTGGGACATGCATCTCCATGGACCCCTTGGGAAGGCTGTGCCCAGATGCAGTTCTGAGATATGATTTTCGAGTCTATTTGCAACCAGAAAGCAGCTTGTAGAGAGGTGAGGCTTGTTCTAATCAAACAAGTAACAAGTGATAGGACAAGAAGAAATGGCCTCAAATTGTACCAAGGGAAGTTTAGACTGGAGATTAGGAAGAATGTCTTCACTGAAAGGATTACCACGCATTGGAACAGGCTACCCAGGGCAGTGGCAAAGTCCCCACCCCTGGAGGAGTTTCAAAGATGTGGAGATGTTGTGCTGAGGGACATGGGTTAATGATCAGACTCAAAGGTCTTTTCAAATCTAGGCAGTTTTGTGATTTGATGAATGGAGTTAGCAGGACCTGGCAGGGTTGATCCTGGAGCAGGACATGTGTGAGACCCAACTGGAGCCACAGGCAAATGGGAGACAGACCAAGGCCATGTGTGACAACAATTCCACTGGGTCTCATCCCTTTTAGACTTTGCTGGCAGGGGTTATTTGTTTATTCTCAAATACTGGGGGGGGGTGGGGGGGGGAGGAAGGAAGAAGAATTTATTGTAAACATTTACAGAGGAGGGATACATGGCTGCCCAGAGAGGTTGTGGAGTCTTCTTCTCTGGAGACTTTCAAAATCCACCTGGATGCATTCCTGTGGGACCTCCTCTAGGTGGTCCTGCTCTAGCTGGGGAGTTGGACTCTGTGATCTTTCAAGGACCCTTTCAATCCTTAACATTCTGTAAACATACTGTAAGGGGAACAGCTCAGCCTTTGGCACTACAAGTATGTAAGACCTGCTTTGTCTCTTATCCTCTTGCATCTTGCCAGGCTTCCCACAGCTCTGTCATCTGATCCAGGTGAGGAAAGAGAGCACCTGGTTCATCAGTCTTCCAGGGTTTGGAGGCAATTTGTTCAAGGAACTGTAAAACCCAGAGAAGTTGCCCCTATAAATTATTTACTGCTGACAGTAAAAGATCAAGGAAATTGCTGGAATTCCTTGGAAAACGTGGAAATTGATGGGGTCATTTTTCTGCCCCTATCAGGTTTCTCTACAGATCACTGTGGCAGTTTTAGGAGGGCTTTCACAGGGGCTGGTGGCAACCAGTGTCTGCTAAGATCTACTAGATTGTAGTTTTTTTAATAGGTAATATATATTGTGAACATCACGGTGGCCCCTAAGTCAATTGGTGATTCTAGGTGAACTCAGCTGTCCCAAGGCAGACAACAGTGGCAAAGAAAATGGCAGTCCTACATCAGCCTTGTAACCCCAAATACCATATCTTGAAAGATGGAGCACATGGATGGGGAAAGCCCAGGTGTCTCGGCCCACTGATGGGCTGTGGATGGATGGAGGTGTTGGAGGGAAGGTCTAGAAGATGCAGAGAAACTCTTCACCCTGTTATATATATCCTACACTGTTTGTTTTTCTCACCTAAGATTCCAAGGAAACTCTATTGCAGCCTTTGAGTACTTAAAGAGGATCTATAAGAAAGATGGGGACAATCCTTTTAGAAGGGTCTGTTGTGACAGGACAAAAGGTGATGTCTTGAAACTAAAAAAAAAAAAAGGGAGATTTAGACTAGAGAGAAGAAAGAAATTTTTTACCATGAGGGTGATGAGATGCTGTCCCAGGTTGCCCAGTGAGATGGTAGATGTCCCATCCCTGGAAACATTCCAGGTCAGGTTGTCTGGGACTTTAAACAACCTGCTCTAGTTGCAGATGTCTCTGCTGACTGCAGGGGGTTTGGTCTGGATGACCTTGGAAGGTGCCTTCCAACCCATTCTGTGATTCTATGATTTCATACCCAGATGAACCATTAAATTCAGCAAGACTTTGGAAGGAATTGGGAAAGAGAAAAACAAGAGTGAGAACAACTCATTTTCCTTTCAAATTCAGAGGATAACAGCTTTGAATTTGGGGTCATCTGTAATCTGGATGGGCTGCAGATATCAAGGAGCCACACTGGCAATGCAGCAGCAGAAGTCAGGTGGATTTTCAGCTCACTGCTGGGAGGCAGACCGTAACTTGAACTAAAACCTTAAAAATCTATGTCATAAACCCCAGAAACATTCAATATGTCCAGAAACTTAAGACACAAGAGTTCATCATGCCTTGCACATATGAACTCATGTCTACCAGGAAATTTGCTGAGTTTGTGGCATCCAGATGACTGAACCCTTTTGAATCCTTTTCCAAACCTTTGCCATATGAATATCCAGGTCTCTGCTTCACAGAGCAAGACTTCTGTAGAAATTGTGGGGAGTCATTAAACCATCCATAAGCAAGTAACCAGAGCTTTCACCCTTCTTGATCTGCTACGTGATGGTGAGGTGGATCTCCAAGGGCCACAAGAACAAGGCAGCTAATGCTAGGTTTAAAAACCTGATTCAAAACAGGCTAGTAAAGACTTGAGTGCAGGTGATTGCTGTCTGCACTGATCTTCTAGAGATACTTCTTCCTTGTTTAATTGAAGCAACAGATGTTTTCAACACCACTAATATCCACATTTAGGCATGAATTGCCTAAGGTGGTCGTGGCTCAAAGAAGGATGCTGACAGGGAAAGGTGGAGGAACAAAGCTGAGCTCTTCCCTGCAGCCAACATCAGCAGAGAGATGAAGGGATTACTGGATTTATGAACTTCAATTCCAATTGCTGAAGGCAAGATGAGTCTTTGTAGATGGCAAAAAGCTTCTCTTTCACTGATAAGGAGATAGGAATGTCATACTCAGATGTCATGTCTTAAAGCCTCTTTTCTTCTGCAGATGAATGACTCTGCAGGCTGTGTGCTGATTCCAGACACCAAGAAGAGGTTTCTAAATAAGGAAAAGGAAGATGTTGTGTGCTCAGATCCTGGCCCTGGCAGTGGCTGTGGGGCAGTACAGAGCTGTGGCTGTTCATGAAGGTATGTGAGAAGTGGGCTACCATGAATGCAGCAGCTAGGCATGATGCTGAGGTACAGCAGAGAGAGAAAAAAAAAGACCTTTTCCAAGCAGTAGTTTCTGCTAATGACATGGATTCAAATGCAGATGCTGACATGGTTGAGCTGTAGTGCTGGTGCCTCTAACTTTTGTGTAGGGTCCTTTTAGGTCAGGATCACCTGGTTAACAGAAAAGCTCACCTGGCCCCAAGAGGCAGGTAGGACCTGACTTTCCATACCAGGGTTTATAGGGAAATCAGGGCACTGCTCAGTGTCCTGCCTCCAATACTGTTCCACCTCAACTGCTACAGAGCAAGGTGGGGAGAAAGGGAAAATGTTCTCCTTCCTGATCCTTTTTCTGACCTCCAAGACCTGATATAAGCCACTCCACAGGGTATATGAGAGAAAAGACCTCAAGGAAGCCTTGAAGCTTGTTGCTACGTTTTAGAGAGTTGAGACAGTCATAGAATTGTTGCGGTTGGAAATGACCTCGAAGATCAAGTCCAACCATCAACCCAACACCACCATGACCATTAAACCATGTCCTGGAGTGCATGTCCACATGTTTTTTTGACACCTCCATGGATGGTGACTTCACCACATCTCTTGGCAGCCTCTTCCAATGCTTGACCACTCTTTCAGTACAGGGTTTTTTCCTAATATGCAACCCTAACACCCAAGGTGACACAAGGGTTTCACCTCCTCTCTGGCTCCCAATTGCCTGGCCAAACCCACAAAGAGCTTTTGGGGAAAAAGAGCCAGAGCCAAAAGGCAAGATACAACCCAAGAGAAGAGCTTCAGGTAGTTCCAGCATGATATCTCTGTCATCAGTGTCCTGCAGGAGGTGGAGGCTCCTTGTGAGCATCCTACAGAGCTAATCCAGAGCTCCTAGCACTGCCATAGGGTACGGGTATGAGACAGTGGGCCCTCTCTGTTCCAAGTGTTGTGCAGCAGCAAGGACCCAGGCTGTGAAGGTGTAAATTTGTTTAGACTAAATCCAGTGAATCCAACAAGGAGTTAGTGGAAGCTTTAGCATCAGCCACAAAATTAACTTGATTAAGTTCCTGTCCATCAATTAAGCCAATAAACTTGACTGTAATGCTATTTAATTCCAAGCTGGGAACAGTGCAATAAATCAACATTTACAGATGTCTCTGCAAACTTGTGATTGATGAAATGTGCTGATTTTGGAGGTGTGTGGAAAATTTCAAATAAAATCATATTCCCCCTGTGATTAATAGAGCTGTCAGGGGTGGTATTTTCTTGGGAAGGTACCAATCCAAATATGTTTAACATCACATCTCTCTGATGACAGCTTCAGGTACCTGATCCAAGCAGCAAATGCTCTCAGGCTTCATTGCCAAGTGGAGCCCCTCAGGAAGGGTGCTGAGCTCCCTGCTCAGCACCTTGTGGTACCAGCCTTGGTTCTCATTTTATAGAGAAAGAGGAATCATCCTGCTCTTTATAATCCCATGGAGCTCTTGGGCCTTGTGTCTCTTCTTGTTATCACTGGATGCAAAAGGGGGCAGCAGCATTCATAGAAGTGTTTTGATTGGAAAAGGCCTTTAAGAGCATAGAGTCCAACCGTTATGCAGCTCTTCCAACGCTGGTGCTAAACTGTGTCCCTCAGTACCACATCTCTGTGGCTTTTAAACACCTCTGAGGATGGGGACTCGATCACCACCCTAGGGAGCCTGTTCCAGTGTTTGAGAACCTTTTTAGTGTGACGAAGTTTCTTCTAATGTCCGACCTAAACCTCCCCTAGTGCAATGTGAGGCTGTTTCCCCTTGTCCTGTCACTTGTACTAGGGAGAAGAGACCAATCCCACCTGGCTCCAAGCTCCTTCCAGGGAGTTGCCAGAGAATGGCAAGTGACTCCCAAGTAACAAGTGATGGGTCAAGAGGAAACAGCCTCGTGTTGTGCCAGAAGAGGTTTAGTTTGGATATTGGGATAAATGTCTTTCCCAAAAGCATTGTCAAGCCCTGGAACAGCCTGCCCATGGAAGTGGTGGAATCTCGGTCCCTGGGGGGATTTAAGAGGCAAGTAGATGTGGTGCTGAGGGATATGGTTTGGTGGCAGACTGGAAGTGCTGGGTTAACAGTTGGGCTTGATGACCTCTAAGGTCTCTATCAATCAAAATGATTTTATGATTCTAAATTTTGAATGCTCCTTGTAGAGCCTTCATTAATTCCAGCATCCCTAAAAGTCATCATATTTCTGTCCATGAAATATTTTTGATGCCTAAAGAAAAATTAAATTGAAACTGAATACTGTAAATGGAAATATCCCTTGATGTTCATTATACAAATTTCCCTATACACCTGTCCCTTCCCTGCCAGCTGTCATCAGATCATTCTGCCTTGTGCAGGAAAAATGCTCAAGATGTTAATTCTTTGCAGAAGATACTTTTGATGCTCAGGGCTTCTGGCAACAAGGCAAGAGGGAAGTGTTCTGGAGCTGAACTCATGGAGCATCCCAAGCTCTCTCCATGCAGAACTGGAAGACTTGGTTGTTTTAAGGCTGGCAAAGCATGGGTGGCCAGTTTGCCACATGGCTGGCTCACATTGATTCTGGAGACCCTGATGCAAGAAGCTTAGGATGGTTGGTGAGATGACCTCCCTAGGGAGGTTGTGGATGCCCCCTCCCTGGTTCAAGGCCAGATTGGATGAAGTCTTGAGCAGCTTGGTCTAGGGGAAGGTGTTTGTGCCCATGATAGGGGGGTTGGAACTAGATGATCTTTAGGATCCCTTCCAACCCAAACCATTCTATGATTTTTAAGACAGAGGTGCCATGTTCCCAGTTTCAGTGGCCCAGGTGTCCATGTCTGCCTCTACCCATTGCAACTCCTAGGCATCCCCTTGCTTCCAGTATGTCCTACAGGACTTGATGGATCTGAGCCTCAGTGTTTGTGCTTCACATGAGGAACTTCCCAAGTGAGAACAGCAAAATGGGCAATTAGGAGGAAATTAAAGGGAACAAAGCAGCCTGTTTCTCTGGGAAGCCCAAGATCACCCACCTCCTTGGGCCTAAGCATGGTCTGTCTTCCTCAGCTGCAGTACCTTGGGGGTTCACATAACTGGGAGGGGTTTATCTCCTGGCTTGGTCATCACATGGTGTGAGATGACCCTTCCTGCCCTTGTCTTTCAGCATGCAGGACAGCAGAAGTGGCTGACATTTTATTCCTTGTGGGACAGTCACAGGGCTCAGGAAGAGTGAGATCTCAGCTGGTCAAAGACTTCATCAGCAGCATGGTCCGTTCCTTTGAGGATGTGGTGATGGGCAAAGGAGGCATCCGGCTGGCCGTGGCACTCTACGGGGAGAAACCAAGGTGGGGCAGCCTCTCCTCTACCACCAGCATCTGTGTCTCTAGATGGGCAACCATGTCTCCACAATTAAAGAGCTCTTTCCCCTCTGCTGAGCCCTTGCAAGAGCAGAGCAAGAGTTCAACTCCCAGCAACGTCAGCAGAGTGGCCATGGGGAACTCTTTCAGGGGTGGCATTTAACCCAGGGAGGCTGGTATGTGACACAGCTACAAGAGATTCCTCACCATCCTTTTTTAGATACTGTTTTAGGGTAACAAGGACTGGGACTCATACCTTGGACTCCCATGAACACTGTGAAGAGGACTTCTTGCCTACATACAAGCCTAGTGTGACTACCTGGTGGTTCTTACCGTTATCAATGCATCCTTGTTATTATAAGTCTTTTCTTGCTCCTTATTCCCCTGTTTCTCATTCCCAGGATGAGTATTGAGCTTGCAGATTATGTGACTATTGAAGACATGCTGGTGGCAGTTCAGGATCTCTCCTTCAAAGGCAGCATCTTACGAACAGGGTCAGCCCTGGCATTTGCAGCTCGCTCCATGTCTCATCTGGACACACTGCGAGAGGCTGCAGCAAAGGTAGGTAACCTTCTGTGATGGCCTCCCTGGTGCCATCCTCAGTAGGGATCAGCCCCCCAGCTCCTGTACCTGAAGGCATGAATGAGCCTTTTGTCTTTTACTTATCTGAGTCCAATCTGCCTGCAGTGAGCTTCAACTAGATCAGGTTGCTCAAAGCCCCATCCAACCTGACCTTGAAAGTTTCCAGGCATGGGACTTCTACTGTCTCTCTGGGCAACCTATTTTTGGAGAGTTAGGTAGTGGTTGGATTCAATGATCTTTCATTGGTTTGGTCTTTTCCAACCAAAATGATTCTGATTCTGTGTTCTGCTCTTTCCCAGCTCATACAAGCTGATATAATGGGGCTTATAGAAGTTTTTCTTTTCAAGTGCCTATCCCTTTATCATTGAATTATAGAATCATTAAGGTTGGAAAAGACCTCCAAGATCAACAGGTCCAACCTTCTAACCAGCACCTCCAGGAGCACTAGACCATGTCCCATCTATTTGTTTTTTGAACCCCTCCAGGGAATGGTGACTCCACCACTTCCCTGGGCAGCCTGACCACTCTGTTAGTAAAGAAACAGAGAGGTGGACTTCATCAAAGATCCACATTGTCGGTCTGAAAATCCTATAGCTGTCTCTGTGACCTCCTCATGTTGTGCTCTTTCATTCTCTGGCTCTTATTCCCATTCTTGTAGGTAGTTGTTTTGATCACAGATGGGAAATCCAACGACTCAGTTGAAGATGAAGCCCAGGGCCTGCAGGCTAGGGGGGGTGACAGTGTTTGCGATAGGTATGTATACACAGCGGTAAGTTACACACAGCCTCTTTCCACCAACACACCACCTACACGATGGGGAAGATGCTTGATGCATGACTGCCCTCTCCTCTGAAAACAGCACCCATCCCCAGGCTTAGCAAGTTGTGCAAGTCCAGGGAGCTCACATCTGTGCTGCTCTTGGGTGTTTTTTGTTGTCGATAGCTGATTTATTCCATGGAAATCTGTGGGTTTCCATCTGTCAAAACTACTTGTGAATTCAGGAGCAGTTCAGTAAATACTTCCAAAAAACCCAAAATGTTTTGATGTGACATTTTCAGAAATGAAATGGTCTTTTTTTTTTTTTTTTTTTTTTACTTTTGAAGGTTTCCCTTAATGGGGTTCAGAGACCAATTCAGCTGCGTTAAAAAACATCCATCAGAATAATTCCATGAGCAAGGAAAAGTTTTGGCATCTCCCTGCCCCCTACAGATAAATCCAGACATTTATTACAAGTTAAATCCTTCCCTTTCCTTAAAGTTTCAAGGGAGAAGAAGGGGGTGGGGGTGGTGTTTTGTTGTAGAGAGCCACTGATTTGGTCCAATGTGAGGTGAAAATTAAGGAGAGTTGCTTTGTTTGGGTTTGTTCCCCACCCTTTTTTTTTTTTTTTTTTTAATTCAGCCACAGGAAAACCCTTCCATTTTCACACAGCTTCCGAAGGTCCTGTTGTCTGCTCAACCATCAGAAAGCAAAAATATCTCTGTACCAAAAAGGAAGAATGAGGCCAGATCCTGCCTGGTTCTTTTTTGCTCTCCACCCAAGAGGTTTTCAACTCTTGGCCCATTAGCAGCTGAATCCCTTGGGTCAATCTCTGACATACCTCTGGAGAGCCTTGCCCCTGTTCCTTAATGGCATCCCCTGCTTCACCACTGTCCACCCAGCCTGAGTTTCCATTTCTTGTTTCATCCTTCAACCTGAGCAGCATGTCTCAAAGCATGGTAGAAAACTCAAAAGGCCAGCACGTTGCTCCCACTTGCTCCTGGCACCCCTTACCAATGCCCATCTTGCCCTACAGATAATGTTTGACATCCTCTTTTCCTCTTCTTTTCTTCTTCTAGGAATTAAGGATGCTGACAAGAATGAACTTAGCAAAACAGCTTCAGAGCCCACTGCAGAGCACGTGCTTTATGTTGAAGATTTCCACCAGCTCCACAGCGTAGCCTCCAAGCTCTCTCGAAGGCTCTGCTTCACTGCCTCGGAGCCACCACGCCCCACCAAGCAGGCTGGGCAAGGTACACCAGGGCTCTCCCTTTATCCTTCTTTCCACCTGCTCAAACCAGCCCTTCCCCAGCCACACCGTGGAGACAGACTTCCCACATCCCCTGTTGGTCACAACGGAGCTCTAGGGGTTGGATGACCCTAGAGGAGCAATGAGCTCATGGAGCATTCATTGCTTGGGTTCAACGGTCTTGCATTTTGCTTGTGTCTGCACATGTATGGGTTGTCTGCTGATACTGGAATCCTGAAAGTCTTGCTGCTGGTGCAAACAAAAGGGGCAGCAATGTGCTGTAGCAGTATTTCTGCCCCTTGGGGGTTTCATGATGGACCTCTCATTGTGAACTGTGGCAGCACAGCTCAGGGTCTCAGGAAGACCTTCATTCCTTGCAGAAGATACTAAGTGCAGCCCAAAAGATTTCAGAAGAACTGTAGGTCTCTCCCCAAACAGATACTGATGATGCAGAGGTGGTGGCAATGAACTCCTGCCCCCTTCTTGGCACACAAACTCCTGAGAAGATAAGTTAAAGGGGTACATTCTCCAAATTGTCAGAGGTCTTTATTTTTATTTTGCTTTCTTTGTGGTTCTGTAGCATTTCAGGGCTACTTGTGGTCTTTCATGCAGAGTTCAAGCTTTCTGGCCAAGAGCTTTTCTGACCCTCTGCTTCCTCCTTGGTGTGACTCCACTTGGAGTAGTGTCCAGCTCTGGAGTCCTCAGCACAAGAGAGACATAAACCTGTTGGAGCAGGGCCAGAGAAGGCCACAACAATTATGCAAGAGTTGGAAGTCCTCTGCTGTTGACGCCAGGATAAGACAGTTGGGATGTTCAGCCTGGAGAAGGCTCACAGGAGACCTTCTGATGGCCTTTCCAGAGGGTCACTCAGAAAGCTGGGGACAGACTTTTTAGCAGGGCCTGTTGTGACAGGACAAGAGGTGATGGTTTTTAAAGTAAAAGATGGAGATTTAGACTAGAGAGAAGGAAGAAATTTTTTAAACTGATGGTGGTGAGACCCTGTCCCAAACTGCACAGAGAGGTGGTAGATGCTCCATTCCTGGAAACATTCCAGGTCAGGTTGTCTGTGGCTCTGAGCAACCTGCTGTAGTTGCAGATGTCCCTGGTGACTGCAGGGGGGTTTGACTAGAACACCCCAACCATTCTGCAATTCTATGATTCTGTTCTCTGGTGACAGTAAGGAGAAAGAGCTGGAGAGGGAAGGAGCTGATGCTCTGTGCATTAAGCAGGTGTTCACAGGGGAACTGTAGCCAGAACCAGTTTTATTTTCCCTTCTCCTGTTGCCAAAAGAAATCTTGCTTGTGCGGCTCTGACCTGGAAACAGATCCTAGCTTCTCCTGCTCTTTCTGTCTGAGTGAATGCCCTCTGTACCCAAGACCTTCTCTATGTTGAGTAAGTTGACTCCATCAATGAGAAGCCTGCACATGCCCAGCACTGGTGCCACCACAGTCCAAACCAAAGACCTTTCCTTTCTCATTTTGCAGCTGAGAAGATCATTGGTCCCTGGGATTTGTATGTCAGTGAGCAAAGCCACAGCTCACTGCGACTCACATGGATGCCAGCTACAGGGAGGGTGACAGGCTACCACATCCACCTCCAGCCTTTGCTGCCTTCAGGACAGCCCCTTTCAGAGGACCAGCAGCAGGTAGAGTTTCATTCTTGGTTTGCAGTGCACCAGTTTCAGGTCCTCGCTTAGGAGTTAGTCCTCTTCTGAGGCTGCTGATGACACAGCCTGGTTGGGGAAGCCTTCTTGTGGCCTTTCTGTGCTTAAAGGGGATGGTCAGAAAGCTGGGGACAGATGGGGATAGCCTGTTGTGACAAGATGAGGTGATGGGTTTAAGCTAAGAGGGAGATTCAGATTCGATAGAAGGAAGACACTCTTGCCACTGAGGATGGAACCCTGGCCCAGGTTGCCCAGACAGGTGGTAAATGCCCCATTCCTGGAACCATACTGAGTCAGGTTGTCTGGGGCTCTGAGCAACCATCTCTAGTTAAAGATGTCCCTGCTGATTGCAGGTGCTTTGGACTAGATGACCCTTAGAGGTCCCTTCCAACCCAAACCATTCCATGATTCTGTGGCTAGGACCCTGTCCCTCAACCATCACACTTAGCCCAGTGCGTTGGCATAAATTCCTGAAACTCGAAGTGAAGGTCTGTAGATAGACCATCAGATTTGTAGATGTGTTGCAATGCTCATGATAATTTGGGCATTGCTGTTGTGCTGAGATGGAGCTTCTGGGAGTGATGGCAGATGGAAAAAGAATGCAGAACAAAATTCCATTGGGATTGATGACAACAGGTCAATGAGAAGCACTCTTTCTCTCCTTACCTGCATGATATCACCTCTCAGATAAGCCCATCCAATTTCCTTAGCAACATCCCCTGCTCCTCTTGCTGCCATGGTTGTTCATCTTGGTAAGTTCTGTGTGTGTTTTGGCATTGGATTTGCCATGTCCCTTGTGGATTCTGCCATGTGTGCCAGGACTTGCTCTGGTTCAGCTTGATCACTGCACAAAGTTTGAGAGCAAGATTGAAGGATAGAAACTGGATGCCTGAAAGCTTTGATTTCTAATAATAGAACAAAGCTATGAAAGCATCAATTATTAAGGCTCAGATTATTAATTGCATTAATTATTAAGGTTGTATTTAACAAGAATGATCATTCTTGGCTGCTTCAGAATCTCATAAGAATGTAGTGACAACACAGAAGTTGTCTCCACCTCTCTTGCCCTCAGGTTACTTTGAAATCTTCATATATGGGCTTAAAAGCAGCTTTTTTTGTCAAAGATGGTTGCTTTTCCTTTTTTTTCTTCAAGGGGCTTGGGGATTCACTTTATGCATGCTCTTATTTTCATGGAGGTTTTTCTGGGCTATCCCATGAAACCCACTCTTGGCAGTGCTCTCAGTGCTATGCTCAGTGTGAACCCAGATGTCATTTGAGGACCGCAATTAAAGAAGTTCCTCCTCCTGGTTAGATGGAACAACTCAAGCGTAAGTTCTGTCTCAACACGAGGAGAAAATTCTTTAAGGGTGACAGAGCACTGGAACAGGGTGCCAAGAGAGATGTTCAAAACTCCCTTGGATGTGTTTCTGTGTGACCTTCTTCAGGTGAACCTGCCTTGGCAGAGGCATTGGGCTCAATGGTCTCCAGAGGTCCCTTCCAAACCTTACCGCACTGTGATACTGTGAAGTGTGAAGCGTTTAAGAGGAAGTCACCTTGCATCAGATGTGAAACATTGTGCTCCTAGCCTCTTGCAAACATGGGGGTCTTCTACTGTCAGGGAGGTGTAACAATATCCTTTGTTCCTCTGTTACAGATTGTGGTGGGTGATGACAAAAACACCGTGCTCGTGACTGATCTGAAACCCAACACCAACTATGCCTTCACAGTAAGGGCTGTCTATGCAGACACCCTTGGGGAGTCAGCAGCTGTCAAGGGGAAAACAAGTGAGTCTCTCTTCTGCAGACATCCCTGTGTGTTCCTTGTCTGTGTGGGCACAGGGAAAAGAGGGGAAAAAAAAAACCAACAAACCAAAGCCAAAAAAATACACATGAAGACTGAGGAATGGAGAGGTAGGAATGGGTAGGAGGAATAAATGCAAATGTTCATGGTGTGGGGTGCAGAATTGTGAGTGTAATCCATGTGGCTGACCCACTGGAAAGCAGAGAATTCAGCCTAGTAGATAGCTGGGATGAGAAAGCTTTTGGAGAGCATTAGTTGAGAAACATAGACATGGGTTTTATGGAGAGAGGTCTTGTGAGGAGCAGCTGAAGGAACTGGGGTTGTTTAGCCTGGAGAAAAGAAGCTGAGGAGAGACCCTTTTGCTCTCTACAACTCTCTAAAAGGAGGTTGGAGACAGGTGGATGTTGGTCTCTTCCTCCTGGTAGCAAGTGGTAGGACAAGAGGAAACAGCCTTAATTTGCACCAGGGGAGATTTAGATTGGACATCAGATGAAAATCCTTCACTGAAAGGATTGTTAAACACTGGAACAGGCTTCCCAGGGAGGTAGTTAAATCCCCATTCATGGGGATGCAGAGCTCATAAGATCATTTGGGTTGGAAAAGACCCTTGAGATCATCAGGTACAACCTTTAACCCTACTCTACCAAGTTCACTGCTAAACCATATTGCTAAGCACCACAGCACCAGATTTGGTACAGCTAGGTAGTGGTTGGACTCAATGATCTTAAAGGTCTTTTCCAGCCTAAACTATTCTATGGATTGCTGTCAGCCATGCCAAATTCCTTTGCTGACACGCAGCTGGTTGTAATGACAAAGTTACTGGAAACAAAGCAGAAAATTCACTCTTGTTCATGTCCTGGACTGTAAGACACTGGGTCAGATGTGATGGGTTTAGCAGATTTTGTCCCAGAAGTCTCTGCCCTGCTTTAAGGGTTCTCAAGAGTGTAAGGGGTGCACTAATTCTGCTTCCTTCCCTGCTTGGCATGAAGTGTCAAGCCTGCTTTGCCCAAGGGCTTTTGAAGAGCATCATTCCTTTCTTCCTTACCTTTTCTTTCTTCCCTACCTCCTGCAGTATCTTACATTGTTTGTCTTCTTGAGGGAAGATCTCTGACAGGATGAATAACTAAAGGGACTCAATAAGATTGACTCATGTGTGCTTGCCAGGAATAAGATGGAATGTCTTTATGGATGGAAACGAAGTCATTTGATCTCCTCTTGTTATCCCCAACATGAAGCCAGGGGCAGAAGCTATAAATCTGTCTGCCATGGCTGGCTGGATCAAAATGGGCTCCTCTTTGTAAGAGTTGCATTCGTGGGTGCAAAGGAGCATTTGATTCATGTGTCCTTTCTCAGTCTGCATGAAACCACTGTAAAGCTCAGAAAGAAATGCCTTGTGAGGAGATCTTTCACAGTTCTCAACACCATTCAAAGAGGAAGCCCATGGAGGGGTTTAGCCCACTTTTCAAGCAGACAAGGGTTTGGTAGAGGTGGAGGGGTGGTGGCTTTTGCAGAGAAATGGTGCTGCTCAACTTTGTGTCTCTCTGTCCTCGAAGGCAAAGGACTTTTCAAAGACTCTTTGATGTAGCCCTTTATTTACCCCTCGATTTCTACAATACTTTTGTACCCCAAAGCACCTGAGCCTCCAGTCACCAATTTCCGTGTGATAGAAGAAGGACTTTTTAGCTTGAAGGTAGCTTGGACACCTCCCCTGGGCAAGCTGGAGGGCTACAAGATCTACATCCCCAGAGGTGAGTTCAGATTTTATTAACTTTTCTTGGAGTTTGCTATTAAAAGAGCAGGGATTCAAGGTCAAGAAAGGTGCCATTTTGTCCAAGGAACAATGCACCACAGAGCTCCTGGCATTACTCTGGAAGCGAGCCAGGTTAGCCTCTTCCAGACAGTGTGGTTCCTCTAGGATCATAGAATCATAGAATGCATCAGGTCGGAAAGGATCTTTCAAGGTCATTTAGTCCAACCCCTCTGCAGTAAGCAGGAACATCCCCAACTAGATCAGGTTGCTCAAAGACCAATCAAGCCTAATCCAGAATATCTAAAGGGATGGGGGAGAAAATCCTTTGAAGGACTTTCTTTCAAAGAACAAGGTGGGGATGGTGCTGTGCATGCCTTCTACCTATTTGCACTGTCACATCCAGACCTACCATGAATGCTTTTCATACTCAGTGGTCTGCTTCAGTGTGGATGTGGGGTGAGTTGAAGCCTCCAGTGTGGCTCACACTCACCTCTTTGCAATCTGGAGAGATGGGACAGTGTGGATATGTCAAGCCTTGGTTACAGACATAACTCTGAGCAATATCATAAAGGCTGGTGGGCTTCAACCATGCACTCAAACCAGCTCCTATGAACACTTCTCACCATGTTGTGAAGATGTCACCATGGGATATAAACCTGAGGTAGTGGGAAGGCTTCACCATCACTCTTCTTGATTTTGCAGCCAACAGACAAGGAATGGCCTATAAGCAGGTTCTACAAGGTGATGTCTCTTTCCATGTGCTGCATAACTTGCAGGAGGACAGAGAATACAGCATCAGCATCTATGCAGTGTACCCTCAGGGGCCAAGCCAGCCTGTGGCTGCCGTGGGGAGAACATGTAAGAGGTTTGACTCTTTGACTGGTCCCTTCTTGCCCTGGGTGCTGTGTCTGCACTCTTTGCTGTCAAGCACTTCTGAGTTTGTGGACTCTACAGCTAAATCTGCAGCGTTCAACAGGCCCTTTCTAACTCTAACACTGAGTCCTGATCTTCTCCCATGACATGCATGGACATGGACATCCTTTTATGCCATTGTGCCCCTTGGGAGGAGAGGTAGGAGATCTGCCAGAGGCTTGCTTTCACTCCTGTTTTGCACTCATACTGTGTAAAGCAAGCAAGGTTGGTGCATTAGAGGCATTGATATTGAAAATCAAAGGTCACAGACTTCATTGTTTCCACCACTCTTTTATGAGATACCTTCAACATGCCAGGGAGTGCAGGAGCCCTTGGAAATCTCTCTTCTGATAGATAGATAGGCTGGATGAACAGCAATGTAGGGAGAAACCAGTGTATATTAGTCAGAAGTGTGTTCAGGTGGCCAAGAAGTCCAATGGCATCCTGGATTGGATCAGGAATCTTGTGGCCAGGTCTAGGGATGTGATTGTCTCCTTTTACACAGCACTGGTGAAGCCACGCTTCAAATTCTGGGTTCAGCTTTTGGCCCCTCTTCCCAAGAAGGACATTGAGGTGCTGGAGCGTATCCACAGAAGGGCAGCGGAGCTGGTGAAGGGCCTTGAACTCAACTCTTATGAGGAACAGCAGAGAGAACTGAGGTTGTTTAGTCTTCAGAGAGGAGGCTGAGTGGAGACCTCATTGTTCTCTACAACTACCTCAAAGGAGGCTGAAGCCAGGTAGGGGGTGGTCAATTTTCACATGCAACAACTGACAGCACAAGAGGAAAGAGCCTTGGGTTGTGCCAAGGGAGGTTCAGGTTGGATATTAGGAAAAATTTCTTCACAGAAAGCGTTCTCAATCATTGGAACAGGCTGCCCAGGGAGGTGGTGGAGCCTTCACCCCTTGAGGTGTTTAGAAGATACGTGGATGTGGTGCTGAGGGATATGGTTTAGTGGTAGTGGCCTAGCAGTAGTGGTGAGATTGCAAGCTCTAAGCAAGCAGTCAGATGTGAACATCTCAAAGGTCTCTTCCAACCTCAGCAGTTCTATGATTCTATGAAATCCTCCGCTGGCAGATGGCTGCTCTGAAAGGTTTGCTTCTTGTTCTCCTTCCAGTGAAACTCCTGCCTGTGAAAAGCATCTTGCTGCAGAATGAAACCACAGACACACTCCAGGCAAGGTGGAGCCCTGTGCGGGGAGCAACAGGCTACAGACTCACTTGGACATCAGCAGGTAGAGACTCACAAGCAGGATGCACTCATCATTGGGCAGGGAGAAGGAGACACAGGAGCTGTGAGGTCCCCAAGGCGTTGGGAGCACTAACACTTTCCATGTCCAGCCATGCACCAAGAAGCTGGAGGCAGCCAGGTTTTTTTGGAATCTGTGGGTGGTGTTTTCTGTTCAGGAGGGTAAGTCAGAAGCTTGCAACAGAGAACTGTGCCATGGGTGTTGGTGGCAAACTCTGCCATAGATACAGAAATACCTGCTCTGGCTCTGCATAAGGTTGCTACAAATATCCAGCCTTGTTAACATGGAATTAGTGAGGGATTCACTGGACCTGAGTGCCCTTGGAAAGGGTTAATAGCTGGAGAGAAGCTGTTAAAGTGTTCAGTGCAGAACTGTATCCACAACCCCTGGGGTAACTTCCTTTTGGGTAGGGCAGGTACTACCACCTTATAGACTGGAAGTGCCTCTGCTTGTAGCTTTCCTCTGCAGCACTAAGACCTGGCATCCCATAATATATCCTCATCACTTGATAAATTCTGGTGCTTGAAGACAGATTTCCATTTGCAGCTGGAGCTTCTCCCCCTGCCCTGAACCCAGGCATAAATTCCTTGCCTGTGCAGGGGGAGCAGAAGTTAAAAATTCAGGTCTGATGACATATTTTGGCCTTGGGAGATAGATGTTTCTGAGGTTCAGAGATGAGATGGGATGTCAGCACACCTGGGCTCCATCACAGCCTTTGAATAAATAACACACACTTCTCTGGTTCAGCTCCTCTGGGAAGGGAATAAGGAGACATCTCCCACCAGGGGAGGGGTGGATAGTTGAAGAACAGCTCAAAAGGTCATCAGAAGAGAAAAATTTTTACAGGGAAAATATAGGGACACTTTTTATATGCCTCTCCAGAAACAATCATGCACCACAAAACTCAGCTAGACTTTACCCAGTTCCAGCTAGAAATGGAGCTCAGGTGTGCTCAGGCTGCCACATCTTTATAGTGGGAACAGCTCTTCTTGATGGGACAGTGCAGGAAATCCTCAGGGGAAGCAGCAAGGGCACATTGCCTTCACTCTGGATTTGCCCTTTCTGAGTAGCTCTTCCACCTGGTTCCAGTTCACCATAAAATCAGGGGTGGTAAAATCCTAAGGGACAGCCCACTCTCGCTGCTGGATCCTATGGAATTCTTCTCCCACCCTCTGTCCCTTCCCATCCGAGGAGCTTGTGTTATGGATGTGGTGACCCTGGTTTCAAGACACCCCTTTGCCCATCCCTGTGCAGGCACCCCAAGAACCGGAGGGGTTTGATTTTTCTTCTCCGACTCGTAAGAGAAGAGATACACATAACCGAGCGGCTGACGCGGAGAGAAGGTCCGGGTAGGGGGGTGGGAGGGGAGAAAGGGGATGGGGCTCGGGGAGCTTGTGGTGCAAAGGTGGGGACATGGCGCCCTCCAGTGACCGAACTGCAAATGGCAGTTCCCCTCCAAAACCCACAACAAACTCTTGCCTGCACCTCTCTGTCCCTCGAATTGGGGTGTCCCTACCAAGGACTGGGTTTTAACTCTTCTCCTGCCCTGCCCAGAGGTTTAGCTGAGCAGTTTCTAGTCCGCAGCAAGGATGAAGAAATGAGAAAATGTCTTTGGTGACATCAGTCGGTTCTTGTGTCCTGCAGGAAAGGCAAGATGACACCAGATCCAGCACTGAGTCACCTAGGGGCTGGGCAGAGTGTGGACCCTCTGACAGGACTGCTCACAGATCCATAAGTGGACATTTGTGTGCTACTACCTCATTTGTTGTCTGTGGCCTGCAAAGCCCTGAGCTCTCTTGATCTGGTGATGATCACGGAGGACTACCCAAGTAGCTGTGGGTTGTTTCCACCCAGATATACTTTAGCTCCTCAACCAAGATATGTTGTTCTTGCACTAATAGCACTGCAGTCCTCAGCTTGAGGACATTGATGGTGCATGTTCAAGCCAGAGGGCTGAGATGTTGTTCTGTCTTGTGTACTGTGTAGTTCTTCAGTGATTGTTTGCATGATTGCCCTCTGCTTGCCCAGTCAAGAAGACCCAAGGAGGTTGGTACTCCTTGGCCCTGACCCCAAGGGAGCTCAGACATCATTTCCCTTTGCAGAGGGCAGCAATCCAGGACGTGAACCTGAGCAATGCCTACAGCTACTACATGATGCAGGGGCTGCAGCCTGGCACGGAGTACATGGTCACCATCAACCCTGTCTTTGGGGATGTCGAGGGGCCAGTGGTGAGCGGGAAAGCAACAACAGGTGAGTGTCCTACGTCAGGAGTGGGTGCCAAACCCAGGAGATAAGCACAGAGGTCAGGCTCTGCTGGCAGCACAGAGCTGGTGTCATTTGTAGTCACCACCCTGCCTGTCATCTGATGCAGAAATGGTTCATCACAGCTTTAGAGGATCACTTAAAAGCTGTTTGGACATTGATGCCATTGGTCAACTTGACTGTCTTGCAGTGGCATCAAGCACTGTCCAGATGCTGAAAGTGAGTGAGATATCCATCAACAGTGCTCTGGTCTCCTGGGATGCAGTTGCTGGAGCCACAGGCTACCGAATGACATGGGGTCCTATACCAGGTAAGATCCTACATCGCTTCCACCTCCTTCTGTAGCATGAGAGATAAAGCACTGGGAACCTCAGGGATACTTGGTGTAGGGGCAGGTCCAGCTCATCAATTGGTCTGGGCAGCCTCTACCACAACTTTATGGTATGAAGTGGGACCAAAAATGATTCCTGGAATTGGCCCATAGTGCTATCAGGCAGAGTCTCTGCACCACCTATGTTCAGCCTGACCCCAGCCCAACAGATAGAGCAAGAGTCCTACACCACCTTGACTGGTTCTCAGGGAAGAGGACCCATAACCCTAATGGCTGGTCATCTAGCACAAGGATGTAGCTGCTCCTTCAAGTCACAGAATTCCAGCAGGGTAGGGTTTGGAAAGGACCTTTGGAGATCATCTAGTCCAAACATCCTGTTAAAGAAGTTTCACCTAGAGCAGTTTGCATAGGATCGTGATGTCCATGTGAGTCCGGATTCTCTCCAGAGAAGGAGACTCTGCTACCTCTCTGGGCAGTCTGCTCCAGGGCTCCAGCACCCTCAGAGGAAGGAATTCTTTCCTCATGTTCAGATAGAACCTCCTGGCTTCCAGTTTGTGCCCACTGCCCCTTGTCCCGTTTCTGGGAACCACAGAAAGGAGTCTGGTCCCATTTTCTTAATACCCACCCTTTATGATATTGATGAGTGTTGAGAATCATGGAATGGTAGGTGTTGGAAGTGACCTCTGGAGATCATGAAATCCAAGCCTAGAAGATCCCCAGATAATGGGGAGAGACAGGGCACGTGACCATATTACTGTGGGCCCCAGATGTGAGGGCTGATTTGGCTTCTTCAGTGCCTCTCAGCTGGTTTGGGTCCTTCAAACTCCCAGATAAATAACTGTAGGAAAACTCTCTCTTGTGCCAGCACGCACATGGGTGTCCTACAACAGTGGCTGGAGATGGATTGCCAAGGAAAACATGCAGAGCTCATCCCCAGCCTCTTCAATCCTTATCCTCTTCTGTTTTATTTTCTCTCTTCCAAAGAGTTCTTTGGCAGAGGCCGTCCTCGTCAGCTGGCCCTCAACAGGTCAGTCACAGCCTACCAGCTCCGCAACCTGGCCCACGACACTGAGTATGTGATTTCCCTCTATGTGCTCTTTGGCTCGCTGGAGGGACCAGGGATCACCACCTCAGCCAGGACACGTGAGTATGGGCAGGATATTCAAGTAGCTACTGCAGCACACAGTCCTTACACGTCTGGTTCAACCATGTGTATCCCTACAGAGGCTTGACGCTCTACCTCTTGCACCCCACTTTCATCATCTCCTCCGTGTGTCAGGGGCACCATGGTGGTAGTCCTCTGCCCTGCCATCTGTTCTTGGTAGGTTAGATCTTGAATCCGAAAGGCTCAAGGTTTTCTGCCTGGGAGTCTTCAGGAATCTGGAATCAATACATTCTACAGCTGATCTGTTTGTGTGTGAGCTCAAGCAGAGCTTCAGATATGAACTGCCCAATCTGTGCTCACTGAGCTTACAGGCATCCCCAAATCGCGACCAATGGCCAAAGTCTTCCACATTGATAAGGAGTCCAGATGGAAGAAGAGAGATGAGATGTGGGTAAATCTCTGGAGCTATTCTCCAGAGACACTCGAAACATGCCAGGATACGTTCCTGTGTAACCTTCTTTAGGTGAACCTGCCTTGGAAGGGGGCTTGGACTCAGTGATCCCTTCCAACCCCTGCCATTCTGTGATTCTTTGAAATTCTGCTGTAGGGAAATAAATGGAGAGGAACATCTCAACATGAAACTTGCTGCCTGGTGACCCCTGCCTCAAAGAAGCAATAGGGCTGTGCCTGGAGAAGAGGCAGCAAGTGCAGTCCTTTCATGTAAAACTGGGAAAGACAGTGGTCTAGCTGATGGCCAGAGCTTGTCCCTTCATGGTAAACTTTGGGGTCGCTGCATCTCAGTAGAGGGAAGGCAGCAATGTTGAACATGATGATCAGAAAGCAGAGGCAATATTTCCACAGTAACAGATGTGTCCTTGGAGAGGTTTAGAAGTGGCAGAAGATAGCTAGCAACCCTGGAATACATTGTGGAGATAATGGAGTGACCCTCACGAATAAGAGCACAGCTAAACATGGATGTTCAGCACCTGTAGGAGCTCTGGGTGGATGTTTTGCACTGCAGGTAGTGTGGGGATACCAAGATCTGGATGTCATGACTTTCTTCTAGATTCCTATCTTGCAGATGTGCTCCCACCTGGATCTAGAGCACAATGCAATCCCCAGTGCATTCTGCTCTGGAGGCAGGATCTACACATGTGGTCTAGACCTTAAGTAGTGCAAGCTGGCACCTCTCTGGGTGAGGCTGAGGAGACACTGAGAAGCAGAGATGCCAGTTTTAACGCTTTTACACAATGTTGGCCTCATGATATGGACAAAAAGGAGCCCTGTTGGACAGTAGTCTAATGCTGTCTTCATTTTGCAGTTCCTCTTGGCTGTGTCTCTAATTTCAAAGTGATGTCCTACACCAGCACAAGCTTGTCTTTGATGTGGAGTGCCATGGCAGCTGCCACCAAATTCAAAGTCACCTGGAGCCCTGTGAGAGCAGGCAAAGGTGAGCAGAGAAAGGGTGCACAGGCTCATTTCTGCCATGGACCAATCTCTTTGCCTATGGCTATGGGAGGCACTTTTCCAAACTCCTCATCTACTGCCTGGAGTAGGAGAGAGCTCTCGCTATTGAGAAACACAGTCCTCAGTCTGCACCCCTTGTTGAGGCTGGATGAGGCTCTGGCCAGCCTGATCTAGTGTGAGGCGTCCCTGCCCATGGCAGGGGGGTTGGAACTAGATGATCCTTGTGGTCCCTTCCAACCCTGACTGATTCTATGATTCTGTGTCTCCTTTTCTTCTTGCATTCATGAAGATAATCCCTGAAACAAAGCTCCGAAACAGCAGTACAGTGAGGAATGACTACTTCCTTTGGAGGAGATGCCACCAACCTCACTGGTGACCTTCAGTTCAGGTTCTGAAGTATCCTTTTTTTTTTTAAACAGAGAAACAGGTTGGCAAGACTCAGTACCTGGGCAGTAGAGTGTTGGCTTACAGGATTGACCACTTGCTGCCCAACACCCTGTACAAAGTCAGAATTCAGGCTGTCTTCAGCAAGACCGAGGGACCAGAGGTGACTCTGACTCACCATACAGGTATGTCCTGGTAGAACAACTCTCTTTCTGCTGGGATGCAAAGGCTGGATTCATGGTTCCCTGCATTGCACATTGATGGTGGAGTGATGTTAGCAGCCCTCGTAGCTGGTAGTAATAATCCCTGGCCCTTCCTGTGCGTAGGAGCAGACGCATCCTTGTGCCACGTTAAGCAGGCTTGGCACAGGCAGACAACTCTGGGCATATTAACACTCCTCTCAGTCTTATTTATCCACAACCATCTAACCTGGGGGTAAAAGATGGATGTGAGCCAGCAACATGGACTCACAGCCTAAACCCATCCCTGTCCTGGGCTGATCCCCAGCAGCGTGGGCAGCAGGTGGAGAGAGGGGATTCTGCCTCTCTGCTGCGCTCTACTGAGAAACCCACTTACAGTGCTAGGGCCAGCTTTGGCATCCTCAGCACAGGAGAGATGTGGATCTGTTGGAGTGGGGCCAGAGGAGGCCACAGCAGTGATGGGAGGGCTGGAAGCCATCTGCTGTGAGGCCAGGCTGGCAGTTGTGGTTGTTCAGCCTGGAGAGAAGGCTCAACAGACACCTTCTGATGGCCATGTATGACTTAAAGGGGCTCAGGAGAAAGCTGGGGGCAGGCATTTTGTCAGGACCTGATGTTACAGGACAAGGAGTGATGGTTTTTAACTAAAAGAGGGAGATTTAGGCTGAGTGAAGTATGAGATTTTTTGTGCCAAGGCTGGCCAAACTCAGGCACATATTGCCCAAGAGAGGTGGTAGATGTCCCATCCTTGGAAACATTACAGGCCAGGTTGGTTGCAGCTCTGAGCAACCTGCTCTAGCTGCAGATATCCCTGATCACTGCAGGGGGGTTGAACTATCTGACCTTTCAAAGTCCCTTCCAAATCAAAACATTCTATGATTATATGATCTTGGGATCATATAGAAGCCTCTGTGAAGGCACCACTCAAGGTAAACTTACCGGCCTGCAACATTGAAGTTTGCCATTCCTTGATTTGTGTCTCTGCTTGTTCAAACTTGGGGTCATGGGTCCTTTCAGAGTCTCTTTCACACGAGTTCATCTGAATCACAGGTCTCTGGTGTGTGAAGAGGCATCTGGGTCATCTGTCCTCTCTTGGTCTCATCCTTATGTCCCTGTGTCGTGTCACCAGTTTGGTGCCGGCAGTAAGAGATGTGGATGAGATCCCTCACTGAACTGCACAGTGCTCCTCTCCATGGATTCATTAAGGAATGCAGCTGGCATCCCAAACAACCTGACCTGCAATGTTCCTAGAGTTGGGGCATCTACCAGCTCCCTGGGCAGTTCAGGCCCATCTCTCATCACCCTCACTGTACAAAGTTTCTTCCTTCTCTCTCCCCTAAATCTCCCTCTTTTAGTTTCAAACCATAACCCCTTATCCTGTCACAAGAGGTCCTGATAAAAATTCTGTCCCCACCAGAAGGTCTCTCTGGACTCTTCTCTATGTTGAACAACTTCATTTTTGCAGCATCTCTTACAGACTCCGACCCCATCCAGCCCATCCATGATCTGAGGATTACTGACACTGGTGTAAATAGTTTGGAGCTGGCTTGGAGGAGGCTTCCTGGAGTAACTTACTACAAGATGTCTTGGGTGCCATTTGATGCACCTGGTAAGCAACCTGGTTTCCTAGTGAGGTGCAGTGTGAGGTCAGAGCACTAGGAACCCCAGAGAACAGGAACTTATCTCATGCCTTTTCCCACACATTGATGGGGACTATAATATCTATGGGGGCAGGATGAAGACCTATGCCTGAGTCAGATTTAGACTCTACAGAGATATCCATTGGATCCAGGCATAGGTGGGATTTAGGAAGTCAGAGAAGTGGTTCCTTTCCAGCAGTGCATGTGATACTTTTGAGACCAGATCTCTCACCTGTCTGTGACTCAGTTTCCCCACATGGAAAGTGAGCTTGTAATACTCACAGAATGATAGGGGTTGGAAGGGATAGCAAGTGCAGAGGAGGGCAACAAAGCTGGTGAAGGGCCTGGAGCAACTGCAAGGAGCTGGGGCAGTTTATTTTGGAGAAGGGAAGGCTGAGAGGAGACCTCGTTGCTCTCTGCAACTACCTGAAAGGACACTGTGGAGAGGCTGATGCTGGTCCCTTCTCACAGGTAATTAGCAATAGAATAAGAGGGAATGGCCTTAAGGATGACTGGGTAGGTTTAGACTGGACATTAGGAAAAAAAAAATTCACAGCAAGAGTGGTCAGGGATTGGAATGAGCTGCCCAGGGAGGTGGTTGAGTCACCAGCTCTGGATGTGTTTAAAGGTCATTTGGGTTGGTGCTTGGGGATATGGTTTAGGCGTGAAATTTGTGGAGTAGGGTTATCAGTTGGACTTGGTGATCCTGAGGGTCTCTTCCAACCTGAATGTTTCTGTGATCTCTGGAGGTCATCTAGTCCCACACCCTGACAAAGCAGGTTCACCTAGAGCAGGTTGCACAGGGTGATGTTCAGGCATGTTTTGGGTTACTCCAGAGATGAATTCTCCACTGTCTCTCTGGAGAGCCTGTTCCAGTGCTCTACTACCCTCAAAATAAAGAAGTAGTTCTTCATGTTTAATGGGCCATGAGATCTGTGAGGAAGCTGCTGTAACAGTGATTGTTCATGGCAGTTACCTTGGTCTCTTCTACGTACACTGTGGGTTTGTTTGAATGGCTCCTCTTAGGTGGCTTGGAAACCTCCCAGCTGACTGCAGCAGACGCAGTCTCCTTCACAATTCCCAGACTGAAGGAGAGCACCACCTACACCATCTCTATGTCTGCAGTGATGGGAGAACAGGAGGGAAACCCCACGCTCCTCACAGCCAAAACCTGTGAGTAGGTGACCACTAGATGGGGACAAGAGTATCTCCACATTAGTTGTGGGGTTTGTTTCTGCCTTGGGGCTTTGATGGGAGGTGAGGATAGCAAAAGAGCAATACTGGCTGATAGACACCTTATTACTTCTCAGATCCTACCAGCCACCATGCCAGAAAACAGGTATTGGTCCTTTCTTCTGATTCCTGAGAAACGTTGGGACTTTGCCTATCTTCTCCTGCCAGTTAATCACAGTGAGATGCTGGTTTGGTGACACATTATCTTGGAATTACCTCTATAGTGACAAGATCTTGACCATTTCCATAGATAAAAGCAAGCATCACTCATGACTCTGTGGCTCCCTGTGAACTGATGGATGCTGCAGGATAGGGAGATTTGGTGATCAGGTGGTGGTGAAGGTCAGGGGTGTCGTTTTACGGAGCACTAGTATCTGTCACAAGTGAGAAGGCAAAAGCTTTATTGCACATCCCAACAGCTCACATTTCACAAGCAGTTTAGAGAGATACCCATCAGTCCAGGCTGAAGATCTCACAACAGTTATTTGCTAGAACTCCACCAGTACCAGTTCCTACCAGCTGAGGATCTGATCTGATTCTTCTTTCTGGAAAAGCCCCTAAAGTGCTGTAGGGGCTCCTTTCTGTCACCAGAAACATGGTGTTTTAGGAGGGGGAAGGTCTCCAAAGCTTTTTGAAGGCTAAGACGTGCTTCCTGGCACACACATCTTGGCACTCTGGAGTAGATACCCGAGAGATTCACCAGCAGCTTCAGCTGTGGACAAGTATAGCAGAGATGTGCTTTGTGCTCATCATATCTACCTAGACTTTTTGTCTTTGGTTTCAGGGGGGCAGGGATTTGAATCTCTCAAAGGATGCATCAGCTTTCTATCAGCTCAATTAAGCTTTCAGTGGTAGTTTCTACTCACTTTTTCTCTTTATTCCCTTATTTTCCAACAGTGGATTTACCCAAAGTGACTGAGTTCACAGTGCAGGAGGCTGCAGAGACCAGTGTTTTGCTGACTTGGACAGCTGCTCCTGGAGCATCCACATATCTACTAAAATGGCACTTGCCCTCAGGTAGTGGGGGGTTTGGTGTGAGAAGGAATCACATAATCACAGAATGGTAGAGGTTGGAAGGGATCTCTGGAGATCAGAGTCATCCACAGCAAGCTGCCCAGGATCATAATGTCCACATGGAATCTCTTCAGAGAAAAGACTCCACAACCTCTCTGGGCAGCCTACTTCAGGATTCCATCACCCTCAGAGTAAAGAAGATTCTCCTTAAATTCAAGTAAAGCATCCTGGTTTCCAGTTTGTGCTCATTACCCCTTGTTCTATCACTGGGCACTGCTGAATAGAGCCCCATCCTCATGATCCCCATCCTCATGATCCCCACCATTTAGGTATTTATAAGGAAGGATGGTTTGTAATTTGGTCTTTTCCTGCTTGAGGTACTCTATCATCCAAGGGGATGTGAGGATGGAGCATGGATATATTTAGCTTTCTGTGTGGTCTGTTTCATTTAGTATCTGGTCTTACAGCCAGCTGATGCTGTGGGAGGTGCAAGTGGCAGATATTAAAGGAGAAATTTCTTTCTACCACTGGCCTTAAGTGGCTGCTGTTTCCTTCAAGCATCATGATTTGTGTCTCCAGGTGCTGCCCAGTTTCACCTGAAGTAAACAATGCTGTCATTGTTGGCAGCACTGTTCTTTCTTTTGAATCTATCTGGGTCAACCCTGTGAGCTTCCACGCATCATAGAGTCACAGAATCATTTAGGTTGAAAAAGATCTTTAAGATCATTGAATCCAACCATGAACCCAGCACTGCCAGGTTACCACTAAGCCATGTCCCTCAGCACCACACCTACACAGCTTTTCAATCCCTCCAGGGTGTGCTGGGTACCCTGTTCCAGGCCTTGACAATCCCTTTAAGGTTCCAACCTAAACCTTCCCTGGTGCAGCTTGATGCCATTTCCTCTTCTGCTGCCACATGTTCCTTGGGAGAAGAGACTGACCCCCCACCTGGCTCCAACCTTCTTTCAGGGAGTTGCAGAGGGCCAGAAGGTCTCCCCTCAGCCTTCTTTTCTCCAGACTAAACAACTCCAGTTTCCCTCAACAGTTTGCCACAAGTCTTGTTCTCCAGACTCTTCACCAGCTTTGTTGCTCTTCTCTGGACACACTCCCATACCTCCATGCCCTTCTTGGAGTGAGGGGCCCGAAACTGAACCCAGGATTTGAGGTGTATCCTCACCAGTGATGAGTGTAGAGGGATAATCATTGCTGGTCTTCTGCTGGTCACACAATTACTGATCCAAGCCAGCATGCTGGTGGCCACCAAGGCACATACTGGCTCATCTTCATCTGGCTATCTACCACCACCCTCAGGTCATTTTCTGCTGGCTAGCTTTTCAGCCACTCCTCCCCCAACCTGGAGCATGGAATGGACTTATTGTGACCCATGAGCATGACCTAGCACTTGCCCTTCTTGGACCTCATCCTACTGGTCTTGACCCATTGGTCCAGTTGGGCCAGATCCCTCTGTCCAGATGAGGGCCTCAAGATGATCAGAGGGCTGAAGCACCTCTCCTATGGGAAAAGGCACAAGAGTTGGGGCTGTTCAGCCTGGAGAAGAGAAAGCTCTGAGGAGACCTTATAGCAGCCTTCCAGTCTGCAAAAAAAGCTGGGAAGGGACTTTACACAAAGGCTTGTTGTGATAGGATGAGAGGGAAAGGCTCTGAGCTTGAAGAAGGGAGACTTAGACTAGTTATTAGGAGGAAATTCTTTACAATGAAGGTGGTGAGACACTGGAACAAATTGTCCAGGGAGGTTGTGGATGCCCTGTCCCTGGGGGTATTCAAGGCTAGGTTGGATGAGGCCTTGAATAACCTGGTCTAATGGGAGGTGTCCCTGCCCATGGGTTTGGAACTAGATGATCTTGAAGGTCCCTTCCAACCCAAACCATTCTATGATCTTCACAAGTCAATAAGGAAAACAAATCTGACACAATTCCCCTGTGCTCCCTGCGTATTTTTTTCTTTATTTACCGGGTCATCAGCTTTAATTTTATTGCTTTTAATTCTAAGGACATTTTGGTATTGGCAGCTGAAGACCTGCAGCATATGTCACTCAGGATGAAGTCTATTGTGGCAGCAGCATTTTTTTTTTTGCTCTATGTGTCATGGAGAAGTGGTTAGGGAACTGAAGATTTGGTTATCTAGGGTGATTTAAGTGATCTAATGTAACTGTTCCCCTCCTGTGCTGTGCTGTTAAAATATAGGCCCTTAAGTATTCAAAAATCATTGGTTTCAGAGCTGTCAGGAGCTCAGAAATGGATAATACCACATCCGACAGTCCCCCTGTGCCCTCGCTCCATCGATCCTTCTGAAATGGGTTTATAGCTATTGATTCAACATTGCAGTCAGATGACTTTTGCCACCATATTTCCATAGTGCCAACAAGATCAGATTTATGCTCACAACTGAGGAATTCCAATTTCTCTCCTTTAATTACCCAGGATGCCAGAATTAGGGTATAAAGGCAATTAAGAATTTTGTCCTTTTTTCCTTTTTTTTTTTTTTTCTAGTCTCTTGGTGCCTTGATTAATTTTCTTCTCTGCAACTTGATTTTTTTTTTTTTCTGAAGGAGCTTTCATTCATTACTCACTTCCCTTGCCCCTCCTTTGAAGCTCGTTTTATGGTCTCCTTCCTGATGACTAACCTTAGCCAGCCTGCCCCATAAAGGATGGAGTCCCTTTCTACACAGTTTTAAGTTGTTCCAGCTGTAGACCTCCTCTGGCCAGTGCTACACCAAATCAAACCTCTGTGTGTCAATGAGGCTCCATCCAGAGCCAACCCTTCCTCCCCTAAGCAACAGGAAGGGCCTTTACATAGAATCATAGAATTGGTTCAGCTGGAGAAGACCTCTAAGATCAAGTCCAACCACAGAATCAGAATCAGAATCACAGAATCAACCAGGTCAGAAAAGACCTCAGAGATCATCAAGTCCAACCTATTACCTAATACCTAACACCTCATGATAACTAAACCATGGCTCTAAGTTCCACATCCCATCTGTTTTTGAACACCTCCATTGGCCAATTACTCTTTCTGTGAAGAACTTTTTCCTCACCATTGGCCTACGACTACTGTGGCCACTAAACCATGTCCTGAAGTGCCATTTCTACACATTTTTTTTAACACCTCCAGGCACCAATGCCTGACCACCCTTTCAGTGAAGAATTTTTTCCTAATAGCCAACCTGAACCTCCCTTGGTGCAGTTTCAGACCATTTCATCTCGTTCTATCACCTGATACTAAGGAGAAGAGACTAACACCCACCTCTCTACGACCTCTTTTCAGGGAGTTGGAGAGAGTAATGAGGTCTCTCCTCAGCCTCCCTGGTATCACTAGAGGATGGGATGTTCCAGAAGGGAATTAATTTGAGCTTTTGTGGCTCTCAGTCAATGCATGTTTTCTTTCTTTTGTCACAGCTTCTGATCTTTCCCAGGAACTGTTACCAGCAGCTTCTAGATCGTATCGAGTGAGAGGACTGAGCCCCAAAGAAATGTATTTCTTTTCTATAAGAGCAGTCTTTGGAGAGACAGAGGGACCAGAGACAACAATCTTTGGGCACACAGGTATGAAGGCTGGAGACTTGTGTTGCTGGTTTACCTTGGTGATTGCTACTGATGCTAATTTCTTGGCTTCCCTACTCTTCTGATGCTTTGCTAGATAGTGGCATTGTGTCTACAAGAGGTTTAAAACCCATCTCTGCTGTTTGCCTCTTGCAGCAGGACCTCACAGAGAGTCACCAGTGCCAATCACTCCAGTGATTTCTACAGAATTGGATACCATGAGATCCCCACCCGTATCTCCTAGCAATGTGGAAACTATTCTTCTTCCACTAGCCACCACCACAGCATTACCAACAACTCCAGAGACCCCACTATCGACCGCTGCAGCATCAACATTGCTGACCACCCTCCCTGGGCCAAGTGAGTGTATATCCATGTGTGGTGTGATGACAATGTAGCAATTGGTCAAAACCACTTGGGACTATGACCTTCTCTGCTCTCAGGAGCCAAAATTAGTATCTATTAATTAAGTAGTGAATGTGGACAATATATCTCAGCACTGCCCTGTAGGGCAAAAGTGCTGCCTGCTCACTTATCAACCCTTGATATCACAGGAGGTATTGGGTTTGTTTTGCTGCTCTGAACACAAAGAAACGTGCTTCTGTTTTAGGACCTCCAGGTTATGGAGATCCTCTCTTCTCTCTGCAGTCTGTGGCAAGCTCAAAGCAGATGTTGGTTTCCTGGTGGATGAGTCCTCAAGTATTGGCCAGAGCAATTTCAACAAAGTGAAGGATTTCCTCTTCTGGATAGTTTCCTATTTTCCAAAGATTGGCCCTGAAGGGACGCAGGCAAGATTTTGTTATTCAGTTTCCTGAAGGTGTTTTCCTTCCAAGTGTTCACCTTGTGCTCATCCATGTGAGCAGTCTGACTGCTCACATTGTTATGGATCAGAAAGGCTTAGTGCCTTCTGCCTAAAGACACGTAGTGCTGAGGGACATGGTTTAATGGTGCCCTGGCTTAATGGTCAGACTTGATGTTAGAGGTCTCTTCCAGCCAAAACAATTCTGTCGTTCTGCTATTCAATCTGCAAGAAACGCAACTTCTTTCTGCTCCCATTGCACCACTAGTTGTGTTACCTAACTCAAGGCAGTTTATTGAGTGATGGCACATTTGATGTGTGCCTGAGCCCTTCACATTTTTCACAAACCCCTTTTCTTTGGCAGGTTGCTGTTGCTCAGTACAGCGAGGAGTCCTGGGCAGCTTTTTACTTCAACCAGTACCGTGACCACAACAGCGCCCTGAAAGCCATCAAGGGTTTGCACTATGGTGGAGGCAACACAAAAACAGGTGAGCTGTACACAGAGTGGACCTCTTGAGTGTTTTGAACCCATTTACTTACTTAGAAATTTATAGAATCATAGAATCTGAGAATGTTTTGTGTTGGTAGAGACCTTTCAAGGTCATCTAGTCCAAACTCGCTGCAGTCAGCAGGGACATCTTCAACTAGATAAGGTTGGTTGGAACAACCTGACCCGGAATGGTTCCAGGGATCACAGAATCACAGAATTATTGAGGGTAGAATAGACCTCTGAGATCATCAAGTCCAGTCTATGACCTAACACCACCACAATGACTAGACTATGTCACTAAATGCCACATCAAATCTTTCTTTAAACGCTTCCAGGGATGGTGACTCCACCACCAACCTGGGCACTCCACTCCAGTGTCTAATTACCCTTTCCACGAGGACGTGCTTCCCACCATCCAACCTAAACCTCCCCTGGCCATGCCCTCTCATCTTGTCACAAGTTGCCTGGGAGAAGAGCCTGACCCCCACCTTACTGCAACTTCCCTTTAGGTAGTTTTAGAATGTGATAAGGTCCTCCCTGAGTTTCCTCTTCCTGGACTAAACAACCTCAGCTCCCTCAGCCTCTCCTCATCAGACTTTCCCTCCAGCCCCCTCACCAGTCTCACCACTCCCCTCTGGACCTGCTCCAGCACCTCAGTATCGTTCTTGAAGTGGGGGGCCCAGAACTGCACAGAATACTTGAGGTGAGACCTAACCAGTGCTGCATACAGGGGCAGAATGACATCTCTGATGCTGCTGGCCATGCTGTTCCTGGGACAAGCCAAGATGCCATTGGCCTTCCATGCCACCTGGGCGCACTGCTGGCTCATGTTCAGCCGGTTGCCAACCAACACTCCCAGCTCCCTCTCAGCCAGGCTGCTCCCCAGCCACTCATCCCCTAGTCTGTAGCACTGCATGGGGATATTATATCTACCACCTCACTGAGCAACATGGGACAAGGTCTCACCATCCTTAACCTGAAATATTTCTTCCCTCTATCAACTCTAAATTTTTAGTTTAAAACCATCACCATTTGTCCTCTCACAACAGGTCTTGCTAAAACATCTATCCCCAGCTTTCTTCTCAGGCCCTTTAAGCACTGAAAGGCCACAAGAAAGTCTTCCCATAGCCTTGTCTTCTTCAGACTGAACAACCCCAACTCTCTCAGGTTTTATGGTCCAAAGCTCTTTTAAATTTGAGAGCAGAGGATTGAATTTAGTTTTATTTTCAGGGATTATCTTTCCAATTAGCCTGATGTCCTTCATCTGTTTTTACTACTTTGTCCTTTGTTCTAGTTTTACTGTTGAGTTTCTTGTCATTATTTTATAGCTTTGTAGGCACTTGAGGGACATTTTTATACCTGGCTTGGAGACAAAGCCCATAACCATTAGGTGAGGATAGTTGATGCTGAAGCATCCTTATTGCCCACTATATGCACATTTTAATCAGCAAAATCCAACAATTATTGCTGTGTTGCCTTAACAACAAAACAATGTCCCCTCTCCTATTTTCATGGTGTGTCATCACATGGTGTCCCTTTTCCACCTCCATTGTACAGCAGATGATCATTAGCTCAACACCTCAGAAATTCAGGCACTTCTGTCTTCTGTAGTTAAAAAGTTTAGAGACAGAGAGCACTGCCCACCTGCTCATTCCCAGGAGGACAGGACTTGGTTCTCTGAAGGTATATGAGCAGGAATTATTAAGAATTCAAGGTAGGTAGTTTTAACTTTACCACTTTTCAATGACCTTATCAATGTCTTCTCATCAGACAACATAAAGGGAAGCTTTAAGGCTCCATGTGTGTTAACCAAAGGCTTAGGTTATAGAGTCATAGAATCACTTAGGTGAGAAAGGACCTCTCAGATTATTTTCTCCAAACAATAACCCAGCACTGCAAGGTCACCACTAAACCATGTTGCTCAGCAACACATCTGCGTAGGAATAGAGATTCCATCGCCTCACTGGTCATCCTGCTTTAGGGCTTGGCAACCCTTTTGGGGAAGAAATTGTTCTTAATGTCCAACCCAAGACTCCTGTGGTGCAACTTCAGGCCATTTCCTCTTGTCCTACCACTTGTTCCTTGGGAGAAGAGACCAACCCCTACCTGGCTCCAACCTCCTTTCAGGGAGTTGCAGAGAGCCAGAAGGTCTCCCCCTCCTTTTCTCCAGGCTAAATAATCCCAGTTCCCTCAACTGCTCCTCAGAAGCCTTGTTCTCTAAACCCTTTACCTGCCTTAGTGGTATTGACCATGAACACATTAAAATGAGGCTCATCAAAATACAAGACTGGTAAGGGAAAGCAGGTGTGGAACTGGTGAAACTGCCAATTCCTGGGTATCTTTGCCTCTAATCCTTTTTTTTTTTTTTTTGGGGGGGGGGGGGTAGGATTCTGTGAACAGTGACATTTTAGCCTTCAGCTTTGGGGCTTCTTAACCACTTCAGCTTAGTAGAGAAATCTTTGTGAAACCTTCCTGGTCTTTCTAAAGGTGTGTGTCGGTGTGAGCTGAAATTCCCCCCCCACCAACAATAACCAGGCTAGCTCAGTCTGGAAGCAAATGAAAAGCTGTATTTACAAGCAGAGTCTAAAATCTACAATGAAATGCAATGAATATGTACAAATATACAAAATTCACAACATTCACAAATATATACAATCAACAGAAAAAGCACAATCGATCTCCCTTTGCTTCACCCCAAGGGGACCCTCCCAAAGGGGCCTCCCTCTCCCAGGAGCTTCCCCCCCGCAGGCCCCCCTGGACAGAGAAGCAGAGTTAGTTAAGCAGAAAATTGTTAACTTAGCTGCCAAGGTCAGTGTGTTATCTTCAGCCAGAAGAGAAGAAGAAACAGCAGCCAGACATCCCAGCAACTGCCCCCACTGCCGAACGCAGAATGTGCCGAATGCCTACTTTGTTTTGGGTAATAGTTCTTAAACATTTCTATCTATCCAATGGAAGTGTTTAGAACAATCGTTATTTTGCTTTCTTACACCCAATAGTGACTTATTTACATTCTTTCTCTTTCTCTGTTCTGAACTTTGCAAGGAAAAATTAAAAAGACAGTTTCAAACCATCACAGTCCACCCCTTCTAAACAATTCCATTGGCTGCTACTATCATTTATCTAATCTAAAATAATATCTACAACAATAGGTGAATAAAGACCATAGTCCATTCCGGCTATCTCAGATGTAGATGATTCAAAAGAGTCAAATCACATGAAAAACAGCAAACAGCTTGTTTCCTGGCAGATGGAGCGAAGGAAGGAACAGGGACTCTCAGGTGACTCAGGGCTCTCAGGGTTCGTGCACCGTAGATCTCATGAACTCTCCTCTTGGGCGCGATGCTGTATCTGCGCAACACTCTGAATTTAACCTCTCTCAGCCAAAGTTAGATTTCTTTGTGGAATACACTGAATTTCACCATTTTCTTGCATCACCCAATAGGTGTGACCAGGACCTTCAGCAGAAACCACCCCTCGGACAGGTTTGGCCTCTCCTGAAGGAGAAAATACCCAAACAGTTTTGCCTAACAGATTCTTTTCTCTGATAACAGGAACTCTATCACCTTCCTCCTTTCGCAACAAATCTGATTGGGCAGGTCCAGCTCGATTCACTGAACCTCTACTATTCACCAACCAGGTTGCTTCTGCTAAATGTTTCTCCCAGTTTTTCAAAGATCCACCCCCCATGGCTTTGAGAGTGGTTTTCAGCAAACCGTTGTAGCGTTCGATCTTCCCTGCAGCTGGTGCATAGTAGGGAATGTGGAATATCCACTCGATGCCGTGCTCTTTGGCCCAGTTTTTTACAAGATTGTTCTTGAAGTGAGTTCCGTTGTCTGACTCAATCCTCTCTGGAGTTCCGTGTCTCCACAGGATTTGTCTCTCCAGACCAAGAATGGTGTTACGTGCAGTTGCATGAGGAACTGGATAAGTTTCCAACCATCCAGTGCTCGCCTCTACCATAGTCAGCACATACTGCTTACCAGATCGAGAACGAGGTAGAGTGATGTAGTCAATCTGCCAGGCTTCACCATACTTGTACTTGGACCATCGGTCACCGTACCACAAGGGCTTGATCCGCTTTGCCTGCTTAATAGCAGCACAAATGTCACAGTCATGGATGACTTGTGTGATAGCATCCATGGAAATGTCAATGGATCTGTCACGAGCCCATCGGTAGGTTGCATCTCTGCCTTGATGTCCTGACGAGTCATGGGCCCACCGAGCTAAGAACAGCTCACCTCGGTGTTTCCAGTCAAGATCAGGATCAGGATCAGAGTTTGTGTCCACCTGGGAAACTCTTGCAGCTAGATCTGCCTGATGGTTGTGTTGTTGTTCCTCAGTAGCTTTGCTCTTAGGAATGTGAGCATCGATGTGTCTCACTTTCACTGGGATTCTCTCAATGCGAGCAGCAATGTCTTGCCACAGATCTGCAGCCCAGATTGGCTTTCCTTTTCTCTGCCAGCCATTCTTCTTCCAGTCTTTCAGCCAACCCCACAAGGCATTGGCTACCATCCACGAGTCAGTGTAGAGATAAAGCTTTGGCCATCTCTCACGTTCAGCTACGTTAAGAGCTAGCTGGACAGCTTTTACCTCTGCAAACTGACTGGATTCTCCTTCTCCATCTCTCGCTTCTGCAACTCTGCGCGTTGGACTCCACACTGCAGATTTCCATCTCCGCTTGTTCCCAACAAGACGACAGGAACCGTCTGTGAACAAAGCATATCTCTTTTCATCATCAGACAGATCACTGTAAGGAGGAGCTTCCTCAGCACGAGTTACTCTCTCCTCTGGAGGTTTTGCACAGCTTGTGCCTTCTGGCCAGTTTGTGATCACCTCCACCAAACCAGGCCTTTCGAGATTTCCCATTCGAGCTCTCTGTGTTATCAGAGCCATCCACTTAGACCAGGTAGCATCTGTTGCATGATGTGGTGAAGAACCTTTGCCTTTGAACATCCAATTCAGAACTGGCAATCTAGGAGCTAGAAGAAGTTGTGACTCAGTTCCAATCACTTCAGAAGCAGCTTTCACTCCTTCATAAGCAGCTAAAATCTCTTTCTCTGTTGGAGTGTAGTTTGCCTCTGAGCCTCTGTAGCCACGACCCCAGAAACCAAGAGGACGTCCTCGTGTCTCCCCTGGAGCTCTTTGCCATAAGCACCAGGTTGGACCATTGTCACTCGCGGCCGTGTACAGAATGTTCTTAATGTCTGGACCAGTTCGGACAGGTCCCAGACCCATCGCTTGGACTACCTCTCGCTTGATCTGGTCAAAGGCTGCTTGTTGCTCAGGACCCCATTGGAAAGTGTTTCTCTTTCGAGTCACATCATATAGAGGTTTCACAATCTGACTGTATCCAGGAATGTGCAGTCTCCAAAATCCCACTATGCCTAAGAAACGCAGAGTTTCTTTCTTATTGATGGGATTTGCCATGGTGGAGACTCTGTTTATCACATCCATTGGGATGTGACGGCGACCATCTTGCCACCGCACTCCCAGAAACTGGATTTCTCTGGCAGGTCCTTTCACCTTGTCTCGCTTGATAGCGAAACAGGCTTGCAAGAGAATGTCAAGGATTTTGTTACCTTTCTCGAAGACTTCTTCAGCAGTCTCACCCCAGACGATGATGTCATCGATGAACTGAATGTGTTCTGGAGCTCCACCTTTCTCCAAAGCATCATGGATCACTGCATGGCAGATGGTTGAACTGTGAATCCACCCCTGGGGCAAACGATTGAATGTGTACTGAATGCCTCTCCAGGTGAAAGCAAACTGAGGCCTGCATTCCTCTGCTATGGGAATAGAGAAAAAAGCATTAGCAATGTCTATGGTAGCATACCATTTGGCCTGCTTGGATTCCAGCTCATATTGGAGTTCCATCATGTCTGCTACAGCTGCACTCATGGGTGGAGTTACTTCATTCAAGGCACGGAAATCAACTGTCAGACGCCACTCTCCATTCTGCTTTCGCACAGGCCAGATTGGACTGTTGAAAGGTGAATGAGTTTTGCTGATGACCTTCTGACTCTCCAACTGACGAATCAAGTTTTGAATGGGCACCAAAGAGTCACGGTTGGTTCTGTATTGTCTGTGATGCACAGTTTGAGAAGCAACCGGCAGCTTTACATCCTCTATCTCATGTTGTCCCACAACTGCAGATTCATCTGAAAGCTCAGGTCTAATGGACAACTTCAATTTCCCTCCATCAATTTCTACAGTTGCTATTCCAAAAGCCCATTTGTAACCCTTAGGGTCTTTAAAATGCCCTTCTCTCAGAAAGTCAATTCCCAAAATACAAGGTGCATTAGGACCTGTTACAATAGTATGTTTCTTCCACTGCTTCCCAGTTAAACTTCTATCAACCTCTATCTTAAACAACTCTTGAGATCCACCAGTGACTCCCTGAATAGTTATAGATTCTCCCCCTTGATAATTTGATGGTATTATGGTGCACTGAGCTCCTGTGTCAACCAAGGCCCTGTACTTCTGAAATTTTGAAGTGCCAGGCCACTGGATGTACACATCCCAATAGATTCTGTTATCTTCATTATCCCTTACCTCCCCCTGGCGGAAGGCAGGGCACCCCTAATGGTGGGGATTACCTCCACATGTACAGCTGGCACAACGTCCAGCATCAGAATTAGGATCACTGTTAGAGCTATCAGAGTTGTTCTGGGAAACTGAGGAAGCGACAGCTACCCTCCTGGTATTGCTACCTCGGGATCTGCCCCTCTGCAGCTCCCATAACCTCTTGAAAAGATCAGAAGTTGGTTGACCATCCCATCTGTTCATGTTCTCACCAAACTGATCACGCAGAGTTATCCAGATACTGCCACGTGATTGCCTCTGCTGTCTGTTTTGGTGTGACCTATTCTGGAATGGCCTTCTTGGAGCATGTCTGTTCCTAACAGCTGAAACTTGTATCCATCTGGAGGAAGAGGAATCAGAATCATCCCCCTTCATCAAGTTGGATATGGAGGTTTTAAGTTCCTCCTTCAGCTCTTTCATGCAATTCTCAATCTTTCCAGACAAAGTTTCAATGGCTGAAACCAAAGCAGTACGTGCGAGACTATCCTCCAACTGCCTCATTTGGTCAGTGAAATGGCCAACAGTGGGAGGCACTCCACCATAATTTCTTGCCACAATCCTGCTTGCCAGAATAGTAGCATAATTAGGAGGAGCAAGCTTAATGAGCTTATTGGCAAGGCCTGTTCCAACAGGAATTTCATCAGGATTCAGAGTCTTATGATCTCCATACATTACTTCTCTTACAGCAAACTCTCTCAGACGCTTGATTCCCTCAGCTATTGTGGTCCAAGGCTTAGGGTTCCATGGTAAATCATCTCTGCTGGGGTACCTCAGTGAGACTGCCAGTAGGAGGCATGCCCACAGAGAAACTTTACCAATGCACTTGCCTAGATGCCTGTCTATGCCTGTATCCTTTGAGAGCATCCCCAGCTGAGAGGCCGACTTGTCGCCTACCACCAATGCTGGGGCTCCCATATCAAAACACCTGGCTAGCCAAGACAGGACTGGCTCATTATCTCCTCTGATGTAATCCTTCCTCACATGTCTAATTTCCTGTCTGGGTGCATTAGCTGACTGTATGTCATCCTCATCATCATCATCATCATCATCCTGAGGTCGCTGTCCCCATAACCCTATTTTAATCCTCCATTGAATTTCCTTGAGTTCAGAGGCACTACCAGCAGTTGCTAATTCAGCAGGGTCTACATCTCCATCATCCATATGGGGTCTCAAGAGGTCTGCCAGAGTTTTAAGGCTAACCCTCTCTTCCTCATCAGAAGGATCTTTCTTAACAGAGGGACCCTGAGTAGAAGGACCCTCATCTCCATCTGCACCATCTCCTGCAGCATCTGCATCTCCTCCTGCAGCTCCTTTAGGCTTTCTGCTTACAGTGGCCACCAAATTTACTGGCTTGGTTTTCACATTCACAGCAGATTTGGAAGAGCAAGTAGCCTTATGTCTTTCTTGACACAGTGCTATCAGTAACCATATGATTATTCCAAGAAGTAACAAAATTAAGGCTAGCACAAGATATCTAGGGTACCACTGGTTCCAAGGACCCTCTGTAGTTGTAAGAGGAGTAACAAACTCAAATGTGTCTGCTAGCACATCCATAGTTGAGTTACCATAGCTTCTTAGCCCAATAAGACCACAACAGAATTCACCAACATTCAGTAACTTGTTCTTAACCCAAAGAAATGACTTATATGCCACATATCTCACAATCTTGTCTATCATGCAGGAAACAGCCCATCTGTAAACAATCACACTGATAACAGAGGAAATAAAATTACTCAAAATCCAAAACAGCTTCATTTTGCTTCCTAATCTGAGCAGGAATAAATCATACAAGCAATCGAGCCCCACGTTGGGCGCCAAAAATAAAAAGTGTGTCGGTGTGAGCTGAAATTCCCCCCCCCACCAACAATAACCAGGCTAGCTCAGTCTGGAAGCAAATGAAGGCTGTATTTACAAGCAGAGTCTAAAATCTACGATGAAATGCAATGAGTATGTACAAATATACAAAATTCACAACATTCACAAATATATACAATCAACAGAGAAGCACAACCGATCTCCCTTTGCTTCCCCCCAAGGGGACCCTCCCAAAGGGGCCTTCCTCTCCCAGGAGCTTCCCCCCCGCATGCCCCCCTGGACAGAGAAGCAGAGTTAGTTAAGCAGAAAGTTGTTAACTTAGCTGCCAAGGTCAGTGTGTGTTATCTTCAGCCAGAAGAGAAGAAGAAACAGCAGCCAGACAGCCCAGCAACTGCCCCCACTGCCGAACGCAGAATGTGCCGAATGCCTACTTTGTTTTGGGTAATAGTTCTTAAACATTTCTATCTATCCAATGGAAGTGTTTAGAACAATCGTTATTTTGCTTCTCTTACACCCAACAGTGACTTATTTACATTCTTTCACTTTCTCTGTTCTGAACTTTGCAAGGAAAAATTAAAAAGACAGTTTCAAACCATCACAAGGTGTTTGGAAATGGGAAGTCTGTGGATTTTTTTCTGAAGTCTGGGAAAAATCCTTCAAATCTCCTGAATGGTAATTTAAGTTTCCTTTTCAAAACTGTCTGCCTGAACTCTCTCAACCAATCTATGTACTGCTTTATTCCCTCAAAAGATGTTGTCCCAAGCTAGAGGCTATTATTCACTCACTGAATGCACTTTTTCTTCCAGCTGTGGAAAGATGCCTATAGTCCCCACCTGCAGACCTAATTTTGGGCAGATTTCCACCATGTTTCTCCATGTTTGCTCAGGTCGTGGTATAACCTACATGCTGAAGGAGTTATTCCAGCCCTCCAAAGGGATGAGACCAGGTTTCTCTCATGTGATGGTGCTTGTGACTGATGGGCAATCCCAGGATGATGTGTTGCCACCAGCCAGAGCAGCCCATGCTTTAGGTAAGAGTTGCCCTGCTGTGTTTCCAGAGGCCTTAGTCCTCCACGAACTTCTAGAGGGTGGTACATGATGTGATGCCTGCCCTTTGAATGCCTTGTTGGTTTCCTTCACTCCTATAGCCTTTCTTCTTTCTGCTCCTCACTTGAGCATCTTGGTTTGCTATAACTCACTCACTCTGCTTCAGGTGACTTCTCATGTGGCTACTGGTCCTAGCTGAGGTGATGAACAGGAATATTGTGTTGAGGGGTTTAGAAACTCTGATCTCAAACATTTTTGCTTCTGTTGAGTGAGTGATGTGTTTCAGGGATCCGTGTCATCGCTGTGGGTGTCTCAGGAGCTGACCCCACTGAGCTCAACAGCATCTTGCTGCAGCAGAACCTCCAGAATGTTTTCTATGTCAGCACATTCGACGACTTCCCTCAGATCCTCCAAGAGCTGATTGAAGTCATTTGTTCTGACCTTCAGCCTTCACAGGCTGAGCTACCATCTAGGGAGGTGAGCTCCTTCACAGACCTTTGAATACAAGCCAGCTTGCTTGGTATGGCTCCTGCACAAAGATAATATTTTTCCTTGAGCTAAGTTTCAAAGCAAAGTCAGAACACATTTAGGACACTGTGTTCAATCCTGACCTCACTTACTGTCCAATCTGAGAAAAGGAACCAAATCTTTGAAGTCAAGGGAGTGGAGTCGATTTCAGCAAGGCTTGTGTCATTGTCTGCTCACAGGGAAGCTTAAGAAATGTGGGTTAGATGAGTGGACATTGAGTGAGATGAGAACTGGCTAAAGGACAGAGATCAGAGAGTTGCAATCAGGGATGCAGTCAGGTTGGAGGCCTGTAGCTCATGGTACTCCCCAGGAGTCAGTGCTGGGTCCAGTTATAGTCAATACCAATGACCTGAATGAAGGGACAGAGTGGACCCTCAGCAGGTTTTCTGATGATAACAAACTGGGAAGAGTGGCTGACACTGTCAGGTAATGCTGCCATTCACTGAGATCTGGACAGGATGGAGAGCTGCTGAAGAGGAACCTCATGAAGTTCCACAGGGGCAAGTGTCAGGTCCTCAGTCTGGGGAGGAATAACCCTCTGCACTAGTACAGGTGAAGGGTGACCTACTGGAAAGCAGCTCCACAGAGAAGGACCGGGGAGTGCTGGTAGACAAGAAGTTTGCTGTGAGGCAGCAATGTGCCCTCATGGCCAAAAGGCCCCAGGTCTGCTGGGCTGCATTATGAAGATCATGGCTGCAGGTTAAAGGAGATCCTTTTCCCCCTCTGCTCTTCACTAGTGAGGTCGTAGCTGGAGTCATGGGTCTGGTTCTGGGCTTCCCATTTCAGGGGAGACAGGGAATTACTGGAGAGAGTTTGGTGGAGGCTCTCTGACAGTGGAGATTTTGAGAGGACTGGAACATCTCTGTGAGGAAGAAAGGCTGAGGCCATTTAGCCTGGAGAAGAGCAGACTGGAAGGGGATCTTCTTGATGCTCAACAAGAACTAAAGGGAATGGGGCAAGAAGATGGGGCCAGAGTATTTTCATTGGTGCCCCAAGGGGCACAAATTGGAACCCAGGATATTCCACCTGAACATGAGGTGAAACTTCTTTACTGTGAGGGTGCTGGAGCCCTGGTGCAGGCTGCCCAGAGAGATCGTGGAGTGTCCTTCTCTGGAGAGCTTCCTAACCCACCTGGGCATTGTGATCCTGTGCAACCTGCTGTGGGTGACCCTGCTTTAGCAGAAAGGTTGGACTAGACGATCCCTAGAGGTCCCTTCCAACCCCTATCATGCTGGGATTCTGTGAATCAGGGAAGCCAGCACACAGCTTTGGGAGTTTTGTTGCATAAGGCCCTTGCAGGAGCAGAGGACTTCAACATCTTACAAACCCATTGCCTTGTTCTAAGTTCAGTTGATAGGTGGGTTATTGGTATGGCTGTGAGCTCATCTGCAGACCATCTCCAACACTATTTCAGTGAATTGGTTGGTCATATAAAAGCACAGCAACCTCCTCAGACCTGTCAAAGGTTGTTATTTGATATCTATTTCCAAAACCTGAAGGATCACTAATCAAAGCCAAATTCCATGCTGTAGGTTGCCAGACATGAAGCCGACCAGCAAGTGCCATTTGATGACACAGAGAACAAGCCATATGTCCCTGATCCTTCATCAGCTGAACAACATATCAGAAAAGAGAAGGAGACTTGTGGACCTTGGTGTTTAAAGGTGAGAATTAGTTCATTGATGTCTTTTCCGGAGGTTATATTTCAAAGACACATTGACCACTGCTCTGACAGGTCGTATCTCATACTTTTGTGGTGTGCTGTGGAGTTATATCAATGTCATGACCTTTAACTTTGGAAACCATGACCATGTTAGAATCTGCCATTTCAGCAGCATCCTCTTTTCTTTCCCAGCAAATCAATGAAATGCAGATCTTGCATAGATTCTGCTTCAGAAAGCAAATCTATCCATTCCTTCTACCAAGCATAAAGCCAGAGGACATGAGGAACAGTAGGACAGTTCAAATCCTGTGTGCTGGTCTAATGAGTTTACTGATGTGGCCGCAGCCAGCAAGACTGAATACTCAAGTGTTAGCTTTACTGGATGAAATGAAGGTCTCCGTAATAGTTGGTGGACAGCCAGTCATTGTGGTCAACAAAGCCAGGTCATGATTCACTTCATAGGTAAAGCTCCCATCAAGGCCATGAGATTTCTGGTACCTCTGCAAAGAGCTGCTGCAAGCAGGTAGTTTGGATTTGCAGTGCCCCAAGGGACTGCTTGGGTTTAAAGTTGATCATGAAATTGCCCCTAAGTGATGAAACTTGGTCTGTACATGGATGTCCCAACACGGGTGAGTGTGTGTCCTCCTCTCTGTGTGCAGGGTGAACCAGGTTATGTCCTGGGAGGAGTGGAGGTGATTCCTGGTCAAAATGGTCAGCCTGGCACTCCCGTGAGTATCATACCCCAGGTGTGATGGACCTTTCAGCCTCTCAAGGGGTGGCAGAGAAGCAAAGGGAGCTGGGAGAGAGCCTCCATTCCTCCCTTCCCTGGTTTTCATTCTTGCAGGGGCAGAAAGGGCAGCTGGGAACTCCAGGAGTAGCAGGACCACCAGGCTTACCAGGGCCTCAGGGACCACCAGGAATCTCCATCAAGGTAAGCATTGATTATTTGAAGCATGGTTCTGTGATGTTGTACCACAGAAAGAGGAGACCTGGCACTGTTCATTCAAGGGCCCTGGGAAGACACATTTCTTCTTTCCATCATGGGATTCTCCCATCAGGACATCAAAAAGGCACTCTATAAGATCTTCCCAGGGCCCTGCTGTTTAAAACAGTGGGAATTGGTGATGGAACTTGAAAAGGTCATGATCAGCCCTATCTGACTCGAGACCAGATTCAGTGGCCACTAAGACTTTTCCTTTTCCAAGTCTCTGGGAAGGTTGTTCAGCAGCTGGAGTGAAATTCACAGGATTATTTGTTTTGTGCACAAACAAACCTGCACTCATGGTTGTCATCAAATGTCTCCTTGCACTGGGGATGGGTCAAAAAGCCTCAGCAGACACCAAGAGACTTAAGTTCCCTTCCTCTACTTTAATAGTGGAGGTTGACACCAGATATTGCAGGTTGAGGTATCTGGAGTATGCAAGATAGCAGACACCTCTACAAGAGCTCTGTCTTCCCTTGTGGATGGGAGTTTTGGTCTCTGGGCTTGTCAGCCTGCAGAAAGTTTTCGCTGGGATTAAGTCTAGAGAAGACACCCTCCCTGAGATACCATTCCATGGTAATTGTCCTTGTCCTTTTTGTTTCAGGGTGAACCAGGGGATTCAGGTATCAGGGTAAGTACTCAAGTTTGGTTTTGACTTTTGCATGTGATAAGAAGACTTTTCTTTATTATTCTTAAGCTGCCCAATAGGCTCTGGTTTCCATACCTACCAGATGTCCATCAAGACCCATAAAGGGCTGCTGTGCCATGCCTTGAGACTGTCCTCTGCTTCATGCAGGGCCCTCGTGGGAGGAATGGCCTCAAGGGTGACAGAGGAGGCATGGGAGAGCTGGTGAGTGGTTCATCAGTGGCCAGTTGCTGAGGAATAGATGTTGGCCACTGTGGGAAGGGGCCATGGGCCTCCAGATGTCCTCTGCCACATGAGGTGGCTATAAAAGGACAATGTCTACTGCCAGTTCTCATCAGCTACCACTCTGAGATGCTTCACTCTGCTGATGAGGGGTGGCAGATTAAGCAGGGCCTGACAATTTTTTCTCCCTTTTGTCATCTTCATCCTGTTGACCTGTCACCAAGGAATGGCCAGCAGGGAAATATTAGAAACCCCTACAAAGATCCTGGATAACAGCCACTGGTGTTGCCAAAAGCAAGGACGTGCTCTTCCTTATGGCGTGGAGCAAATCTGTGAGAAGTGCATCTGTCATGGTGCTCACCGTGATGACAATGGTGATCAGGGGACTGGAGAACCTCTGCTGTGAGGACAGATCAAGAGAGTTTGCATTGTTCAGCCTGGAGAAAAGAAGGCTCCTGGGAGACCTTCCTGTAGCCTTTCAGTAGTTAAAGAGTACCTACAAAAAAGATGGAGAGAGGGACTCCTGATTAGAAAGTGTAGTGATAGGATGAGGGGTAATGGTTTCAAACTGAAAGAGCGGATATTTAGCTTAGATATTAGGAAGAAATACTTCACTGTGAGGCTGGTGAGACACTCAAGCAGGTTGTCCAAAGAAGTTGTGTATGTCCCAACCCTGGAAATGTTCAAAATCAGGTTGGACAGGGTGTCCTTGCTCATGGCAGTGGAGGTGGAACTAGATGATCTTAAAGGTCTCTGCCAATCTAAACCATTCTATGAAAAAGGAGATTTGGGAATACATAAACACCTCCATAAATCCTCACTGCAAAGGTGTGTTCAGGTGGACACATCTAGGCATACATTTCTCTGCTTGTGCCTCTACAGGCTTAAAACCAACCTTTTTCTTTAGTGTGACTGGTAAGAAACTGTTTAGAAGAAAAAGATTTGATGATGTGTCTTCCTTTTCAGGAGAAACCTGGCTTGCCAGGCCCTGTAGGGCTAGATGGTGTTCCTGGACTGCCTGGACCAAGAGGAGAAAAGGTCATTACCTGTATCAGATGCTTTCTGAATCCATCAGCCCAAGGAGAAACTGAGAATAGCTGAGGCAAAGTAATAGCACAGTAGAGAGTGCAAGTGGAGCCATATAAGACATTGAGATGCTGAAGCTCATGCAGAGAAGGGCAGTGACGATGGTCAAAGGTCTAGAGAGTAAACCCTATGAGTTGCAAAGAGATAAGAGAACATCATCCCAATCAACTCTACCCCAGGGTAAAAGTATTAAGAGACAGTGCAGGCTTTGCAAAGCAGCTGTAGATACCTCCAGCATTGTGCTTCCACTCCCTTTGTGGAGAGAAGCAACCACTGGGGAGTGGGAGTCATCCAAAACTGTCAAGACCACGTGCTTCCTAAACCATGCCAGAATCTGACCTAGATCAGGACATTTGCTTTCTGGATGTCTGATGTGACTTGAAGAAGGGCAACAGAGCTGGTTTAAGGGTCTAGACCACAAGTCGTGTGAGGAGCAGTTGAGGGAACTGGGGTTTCTTAGCCTGGAGAAAAGGAAGCTGAGAGGAGACCTTCTTGCTCTCTAAAACTCCCTGACCAGAGGTTAGAGCAAGATGGGGTTCATCTGTTCTCTGCACTTGGTGTCGTGGTGGATGGAAGTCAGGTGTCCTAGAGATAGGCATGAGGATTTCCATCTCTCACATAAGAGCCCTTATAGCTGTCTGGCAGGGATGTCTTCTAGTCATGAAAAACGGGGATGAAGACTCCTCTCTAGGTGGGAGCTTCTCACTGCAGCAGCAATCCAAAGTTCTGAATCTCTGGTTTTAGTCTCATGAAAATTACCTTTTCGTGTCTTACAGGGACTCCCAGGACTTCCAGGGCAGAAGGGAGACCAAGTAAGTCAAACAGTATGAGAACATGTTTCACTAGCTCATCTGAAGATGTCCTGACTTTGCCCAGCTCGTCTCATGGGCGCAGCTTTGGCAAGCAGAGCTGAGTGAGGTATCAGGGGCTTATGTAGAGATGAAGCCAATAGGAATGCACTTGAGGTTCACATAAGCTCAGCATCTCCTCTCTGTTTTGCTGTTCTGAGTTATGAGTTGTTTTAAGGAGCAGATGAGGGAGAGTAATGAGCAGAACATTTTCATGGTTCCAGAATATTCATTTCATGCCCTCTTGCCTTGCAGGGGGACCCAGGATTTCCAGGTGCTCCGGCTATGGGGGTAACTATGAGAGGAGTACATCCCTTTTTGTGCTATAGTAAGGCAGCATCACCACCAGCAGTGCCAGTAGACCAAAGATCAAGAGAGCTATGCCCCACTGAACTGCAGGAAGAACTAATGGACCACTTCCTTGACTCTCCAAACAACTGTCTTCTGTTTCCTTGCTCCACTTCTTGTCTTCCTAGCCCTTCACCACAGTTGCTCGTTGACTCCCCAGAGGAGCTTCACTATTGTGCAGGAAACATAAAAGCATAAAGCCTTGTGCTCCAACACTCAAGCTCCCAGTCACAATGTGACTGTACTGGTTTCTGCCAAAGCAGCATTGCTAATGGATCTTATTTGCCTCGTTCCCATGTGGAAACAGGGTTTCTGCAGCCTCCTCTTCATGTCCCTCTAAGTACTGGGGCAGCTTTAAGGAAAAACCTTGGTGGTGGTCATCTCTGAATGCCTCACAACATTGGTGAAAGGGGTGTGGGAGTAGTTGGGGTTGCACTAAAGACTGAGACTCATCACCAGGACAGGCTTGACAGGTCCTGGAGGGTGCTTGAACATGCAGGATGTTTAGATAGCAATGATGATAGAATTATGTTGGAGATACAAGATAGGAAGACAGCTCTGCAGTCTCTAAACCCAGTTCAGGGCTGCTCTGCAAGGTCAGTGCAAGGACTCATGACTGCCCAAAGGTTGGTCCTTGGTGTGTGTTAACAAAGGCTTGAGCAGCTCTCTGCCAGTTACCCCTTGCATGTGAACGATAGCTCAGTCCCATCCCTGGAGCTAAAATCTGCTGAAGTTGATGGAGCACCTTCACAACCTTCACTGGGTTTGGGATTTGGCTTCATGATGTTTGGTGACCCAGTTTAGGTGATAAAGATTTTTTCTTATGGCAAGGCTGAGGCTCTCTTTCTTTGGAAGAGAATAGGGAAATCATTTTTTTCCCCAAGTAAGAGAACATTTCTGTGATTTCTTTTTATCCTCAGGTTTTGGGACCTCCAGTCAAGAAAGGTGTCAGGGTAAGTCCACTAATGAGCCCTAGTTACTTGGATGAGATCTTCACCTGAAAAAGTAGAAGCTGGACCATGTTTTACCAGCTGAATCATATGTCGCTTGTGACTGACTGGAGAGGAGAGGTTGGCAACAAGCCCAGCTCCCTTAGCCTATCCTTATAGCAGAGGTGCTCCAGCCCTTGGATCGTTATTGTGGCCTTCCTCTGGGCTCATTCCAAGAGCTCTGTGTCCTTTTTATGGGGACACCAGAACTGGACACAGTATTGGAGGTGGGGAGTGGCCACACTCATGATGCAGCCCAGGACACAGTTGCCTTCTGGGCTGCATGAGGGTGCTGCTGGCTCATGTGGAGCTTCTCATCAGTCAATACACCCAAGTCTTTCTTCAGAGCTTCTCTTTCCCACTGTGCACCCGGTCCACATTTGTGCCTGGGACTGACCCAGTTCAGATGCAGAGAAGAAGAAAAAAAAATCTCCATTTTATCCTCCTTGTATGGCTCTAGATGTACTCATAGTGCTCTCCAGTATACCGGTGGCATGGCTGGAGCAGTGTAACCACTGTGAGTTTTGTATGGCAGAAGCACAGGTATCACAGAGAAAGCTTCAACATAACCCCAGAGCTGGCTGCCTGGGTGGCTGTGGTAAGGGAATAGCTCTTGAAGTGTATTAGAAATGCAAAATATAGCTTCAGGAAGCCATGTGAGCAGGGCTTGGATTCCTGCATTATGTTATTAACCTTGGGAATGTTTTTATCCACAGGGAGATACTGGGCCAGCTGGTGCCCTGGGACCACAGGGAGACAAAGGGATACAAGGAGAAAAAGGAGAGAAGGTAATGAACTTGCTTTTCTTGGCATGTCCTCTATGGGGAGAAGGGTTTATTCTGTTTGTGTCCACAAAGGAAGCTCTGAGGCAGAGGGAATTCTTTCCCAAGTCGTGCTGACAAGGACCACCCATGTGCTGAAAGCCATGGGGAGACTAGACAGATGGCAAAAGCTCCTCAAGATTGAAGGTTAGGCACAGGAGAGACATGGACCTGTTGCAGCAGGGCCAAAGGAGGCCACAGTAGTAATGGTAGGGCTGGAAGCCCTCTGCTGTGAGAAGATTCCAGGGAGACCTTCTGGTAGCCTTTCAGGACGTAAACAGACCAATAAGAAATCTGGGGACAGACCTTTGATCAGGGCCTGTTGTGACTGAACAAGGGATGATGGTTTTGAAATAAAAGACAGATTTAGACTGGGGAGAGAATTTTTTTTTTTATTCTGAGAATGGTGGGATACTGGGCTAGGTTGCCCAGAAAAGTAATATCTTTTCCATTCCTAGAACCATTCCTGGTCAAGTTATTTGGTGCTCTGAGCAACCTGCTCTAGGTGAAGTTGTTTCTGCTTCCTGTAGAGGTGTTGGACCAGGTGACATTTAAAGGTCTTTTCCAACCCAAACCATTCTATGATTCTATGATAATGAGTGGAGCAGGATTGTGCCACCACAGCTTGTGCGTGATGATGGAACTGCAGCCAAGATCTGCAAGATCAGGATGGGGAAACCAAGGCACATGTTTGGTTCTCCAAATAACACTACTGACAGTAGAATCTCCAGAGCAGCACTCCTTGGAGTTGGCAAGAAGTGTGATTAGGAGTGGAGAAGGGGCCATGTGGTGGCATGAGGGCAAACTGAGAGGTATCAACACAGGGTTTAGCTCTCTCTTTCTCTGTGTCCTCAAGCATTACACTCAGACATGCATCATGATTGACCTTGCAGGGGAGTCCAGGGTTTGGCATTCCTGGTCAGCCTGGGCTGAAGGGAGATCATGGTGACAGGGTGAGTGGGACAATGCACTGGGTGTGTAAAGGGGAAGCCTAAAAAGGCCAAACTGGAGGTTCAGAGATCAAATCTCTTTGTCACCTCTATGCAGGTGAATCTAGGAACTTTCAACCATGAAACCTGTAACCAGCAAATTAATTTTGGGTGGTGACAAGGACATGGGCTGTTACCCTATGGTTGGTGATCCCATAGTGGTCTTGTGTGCTGGGGTAGTTTGCACCTGACTGTAGAATACAGAGGTTCCCCAAAATGCAATGGGAGTTTGAAATGAAGCTCAGGTGGTCAATGTTTATCTGGGAATTCTGTGAACAGCAAAGCCAAGGAAGCCCCATTCCCAATAGTTCTGTGTCCTGAAGGTGAACTTGGCCTTTATCCATCCTGACTTTTCAGTCTAAGTAGGTGCAAGCTAAGAAGGTAGTGACTTGCACATGAGTTCACTGATGTCAAGTAAAGGTTGGATTAATGACCTGGTATCCCCTCTTATGTTGACAGTCCCTTTTATTTCAAGCCAGCAAAAACTTAAACCTCCTACCTTTGAGGTCCCCACCACTCTATCAAAGTATTAATGGTATCAAACTGGGGAAGGTGGGTGTTTCTAGATAGTGTGTGCTCCAGCACCTCCTCACCTCTTAGAACACCACCTGCATCTGCAATCAAGGAGCAGATTTGCAGCACTGAGTATGATGTTTACACCCTTTAGATCCCACAGAAGACCTTTGCCTGTGATTATTTTACCTGTGTAATTGTTGTCATATGATTAAAGACCTCTATTTCTGCAGGGAAACGTAGGTTTGTCTGGAAAACCAGGTCAGAAGGTGAGTCCATGGAGGGATTGCAACAGGTGAAGCATTGTCTCATGACTGTCACCCAGTCTCTGTGTCACCCAGAGCATCTTGAGTCAGTGGGGTTTCATCTGTGCCATGGGGCTGGTGTCAAAACATAGGGAGACCTTTCAAAAGCTGGAAGATGAGACCAAATCCTGCTTTGATGGAGTGTCCATGTGGCCTGCAGATCCTTGGGTGGAAAATCAATGAAAAGATGCAAGAAATGAGACCTTAGATCCTGCAAATCCCAGCTTGTAGGATTTCTCCTAGTAAGGCTTCAAAACTGATCAAGAGCGGTCTGGAAAACATCCCAAATGTGGTGTTTGTTCAGTGAATCTCTTGCTGTGTACATTCCTCAGACAGTGCTGTTCCTCAGGCTTGGCTGAAGGAACCTGTGAGTTTGGGAGATGTTATAGCATGATACACAGCTCAGTGAATGGAATATTTAGGGTGGAACAGCCATGGAGAAATTGGAAGTTGGAAGAGAGAGATGAGATGCATCCCTGACAGGCTGTGTTAACAAAATGTGTTAATGCGGTTGCAAAGTGGAGAAGGCAACAAGAGGTATTTTGGGGTGGAAGAAGGCATGGTGAGGTGGTTGGGTGATGAGGAAGGTATGCATTGTACAAACACCAAACAGAGCAGACATGTAGGTAACCATCCATGAGAGTTCAGCTGCTTTTACATGGGACTAAAAGTTAAAACACAGGAGGGGAACTGACCCAGTGTGCCCACGCTGCTCTCTCAAGACTGGACCCATCTTCGGGGTCTCCACAAATAGGCCACCTCAACTGAGCTGAAAACTTTCTGGTGGTTGAGAACCTCAGAAGAGTGTCCTGCAGTGTTTGCCAAGGCTTCTCATGGGGTGTGGATGGATTATGTTAGAGATGGAGGCTCTTCAGCTTAGCCTGTTGAGCAAATGATATGAGCACAGTCCCTCCTAGTTCAGAGTAGATATTCTGAGTCCAAGCTTCGCCCAGAAATGTGGAAGGAATTCCATGACCATGTGGCCTGGCATGCTGCCTGAATCTGTCCTGCAGCATCTGAAATGTGAGGACTGTGAAATGCAGATGAGGAAGGTAACAAGAGTCTTGTTTTCTTTAGGGGTACATAGGTCTGAAGGGAGAGAAAGGTGAACCAGGAACACCTGGGAAACCAGGCGAGACCGGACTAAGAGGTAAAGATGTAAGAAGCCAACAGCCCAGGCAGATGGTCATGCTGAACCCCTTGAGGTGCCACTTTGCAACAAGCAAACAGCCCCAGGTTATGGCCTCACAATAGCAAGTAGGAACATCTGGAATGCTGCATCCAGGTCTGGGCTCCCCATTTCAAGAGAGACAAGGAGTTACTGGAGGAAGTTCAATGGGGAGACTACTAAAACAGTTAAGGAACTGGAGCATCTCTCTTACAAGGGAAGAATGAGAGACCTGGGGTTGTTTAGCCTGGAGAAGAGGGGATCTTTTCAATGCTGATCAACATGTAAAGGGTGAAGGTCAAGAGGATGAGGCCAGTCTCTTTTCAGTAGTGCCCAGTGACAGGACAAGGGGCAGTGGGCACAAACTGGAACAGAGTTTCCACCTTGTTGTGAGGTGGAGCAGGCTGCACGGAGAGATTGTGGAGTCTGCTCTGAAGACTCAAAATCTGCCTGGACACAATCCTGGGCAACCTTCTGTGGGTGAGCCTGTTTTAGAAGTAGATCTGTTGCTGAGGGACATGGTTAAGTGATGGACATGGCACTGCTGGCTTAAAGGCTGGACTTCATGGTCATAAAGGTCTTTTTGAACCAAAACAGTTCTATGATTCTATGAAATTAGAGTAAAAAGTTGGTCAGAGGTGGGAACATAACCTGGCACTTCTGCATTATGTCATAGGGAGAACCAGGGAGGAAAGGCACCTCTGGGACTACGGTAATCAATGGGGAGCCCAAACCTTCCAGAGTCACATAGGTACTAAGCCTGACAGGCTTGCTTACAGCTGGAGCTCTGGGTACAGCAGTGCAGGAGAAGGGCTGCACTGTCTAGAACAACGGTCTGGTGTCCAGCTTCCCTGGAGGTCCTTGGAACAATGCCCAAGTAGGATGTCCTGTGTGAGAAGTGACATCTTATGAGTTTGATAGCTCCTGGTAGATTTTGTTGCCATGAATTTAGTCACCTCACATAATGCCCTCAACCTTTCTGGTCAAAGCATTGCACAGGTTAGTCATGCAGCAGCTGGAAAAACATCTCCTTGGATTTGTTTTGTAGATGATCCCTGCTCATTTTATTTCCTGTTGACTTGTCCTTGGGTTAGATGAGACTACAATGAGTCCTCTTTATCTTGCTCTGGGCTTTTCTTTCTCTTATTCTAGCTTTGGTTTCATCTTTCAAAGATAAAGGCTGAAAAAGCAAGACTAGAAAAGATCTAAACTGTGGATAGTTTTATTGGGGTTGGTTGGTTTGTTTTTTGAGAGTGTTTTCACACTGCTGTAGATTCATAAAAGAGATTGTCCCAAATAATAGTGAGGTTTGGAGGAACCAACCTCATTTTCCTCCTAAATGTGAATACTCTACTGTGACCCTAATCCTTCTGCCCAATTTACTTCATTAATGAGACAGTTCTGAAACACCATCCCTAATTTAAAACATCTCAGATGATCAGAAGATTGCCTCCATCCTCATTTTCCAAGCTTTATGCAGTTCCAAAGAGGAGATCTGACCTGCTTTAGAACCACTGGAATGGTAGGTGGACTTGGTTCTCTTTCCTTACACTGGTTCTTCCAGGTATAAATGCAGTAAAATTAGTATAATTGATGGAGGTTGATGGATCTTGGCAGTGCTGGATTAACAGTTGAGCTTGATGGCCTTTAAAGGTCTCTTCCAACCAAAACAATTCTATGATTCTAAAGCTCAGCCTGATGGAAATAAGCTTTTAAAAGCTCCTACTCCTCTCATTTAGGGAGAAGATGGTGTCCCTGGAGCACCAGGAGAGAGAGGAATCAGGGTAATTGTTGTTGTTATTACAATGTTCTGCTCAGGTGAGTGGTGAGTCATCAAGAAACGCTGCTCTGCTGCTGCCCAGGAACTTCTGGGATGTGCAAGAGGAGAGGACTTCCTTCTCCATCCCAACAAGAATCCCTGCTTAGAAACATCCATGTGCAAATATTTCTTTCCTGGGTGAAAAATCATAGTAGAGGGTAGCATTTATTGGGTTTGCTTAGTTTAGTTTTTTGAGGTGCTGGATGTGCTCTGTTTCTGATTGCTTCTCCAAATCCTTTCTTGCAGGGTCCACATGGACTCCCAGGAAGGCCTGGAGAGCAAGGGATAAAAGGCAATACAGGACAACCTGGAAAAGATGTAAGGCAATCCTTAAAGGAGAAGTTGAGAGTGGGAAGATTTGGGATGGTTCTGGGTACCACTGAAAAGAGTCTGGCCCTATCCCCTTGCCCCCTGACCTTTGGCTTTTGCTGACCATTGATCAGCTGAACCCTCTCAGGCTGCTTTTCTCCAGGTTAAGCAGCCCCAGGGCTCCTTACAGAGATGCTTCAGGGCCCTCAGCATCTTTGTATCCTCTGCTGGACTCTCTCCAGTAGTTCCCTGTCTATCTTGAACTGGCAAGAACAGAACTGGGTGCAATACTCAAGACTGAGTAGAGGGGAAGGAGAACCTCCTTTGACCTTCTGGCCACACTCCTCATGCGCCCAGGATATCATTGGCCTTCTTGGCCAGGAGGGCATATGACTGTCTCATGGTAAACTTGCTGTCCATCAGCACTCCAAGTTCCTCCTCCACAGAGCTGCTTTCCAGCAGGTCAACCCTCAACCTGTACTGATGCAGGGAGTTATTCCTTCCCAGGTGCAGGACCCTACATTTGCCCTTGTTGAACTTCACAAGATTCCTCTCTGCCCAGCTTTCCAGCTTGTCCAGATGTTGTTAGTCTGGGACTGGTATGGCATAGTGCACAAGAATGCCATAGTGTGTGATGAAACCATCTTCTGCAGTGGGACTTTTAGAGGGAATGAAGAACTGACCTGTTCCTGCTGGATTACAGGGACATCATGGGATGGATGGCTTGAAAGGTGAAAGAGGTCCTCCAGGCCCAAAGGTATGTCCTGAATGTATGGGAACATCTTTGTGATGGTCACATTTTGTTGTGCTGGCCAGAGGGAAAGAGTATCCATCTCAGATCTATTGTGACCCCTAAAAAGCTGGGCTCACAAACTTGTGGTCACAATGATGCCGTAGTACTCCAACTTGATTAAGCAGATCCAAACATTCAGGTAGGAAGATGTTGTTCAGGAGTCAAATTAGAGAAGTTCAGGGATGTTTTCTTCCTCTCCTTCTCCCTTCAAGCTAAAGAGCACATCAGCAAGAGTTTGAAGGGAAAATATCACTTTAGATCTTTAGAGGTAGGACCAACTCCTTCAATTAATGGACAGAAAAAAATGCTGCAGGAAGTATCAACAATTACTCATGGATCTCGAGACTGGCAGGAGATCCAGGTCTTTGCAAAGGTGAGAGGTGATATGTATTATCCAGGTGATATGCATGAGCTGTGCCCTAGACATAGGCAGTTCAGCCACTGCAGCCCACATTGCATCTTCTTCATCCTAGCACAGCTTGGCATGGAGATGCAATCCAATCAGAGCCTTTCTGGTGCCCTTCATTCCACCGGAATCTGTCAACACACAAACCAGATTTCAGTGAAATGAAGCCCATCAGAGAGGCAGGTCAGCCCCCACTTCAAGAGATGTTCCTCACCCCAGCACTGAACCTCTCAAGCCATTGCAGCTCATCTGTAGTTTCATCTGTAGCGCTGAGCTGGGATCAATCACCTGGAAAGAGTCAGAGAGTCAGGGAAAGAGAGATCATACAATCATAGAATGGTTTTGGTTGGGAAAGACTTTTGAGATCATTGAGTCCAACCAATCTTTTTTGGGAAGAAATTGTTCCTAATGTCTAACCAAAACTTCTCCTTGAGGTTTAGGCACAACTTGAAGACCATTTCCTCTATGACAGAACACAGATGGTCAACTCATCTATGCAGTTTACTGTTGGGAGTTCAGCCCACTGGAGATATTTAACCCAAACTGTGTGTAGCACTAAGGATGGCCACCAGTGCCATGACCACCTCCAGTAGGGACTGGCAATCATGGTGGCACCTTGACCATCCTCGTCCTTGCTGCTACCTCTGCACAGCTACAACTGTGCAGAACTGAAGCATTGGTGGCATTGAAGGGGCCTCAAAACTCTTTGCTTTTTAACATGCTGTGCATGGCTGAGAAATGGAGGAGAGGATGGTGCAAAGCTCTCACCCAGACCTCACTTTGATGTTCATGCTTGGCTGGTCCTTGGCTGGTCCTAAGAAATGCAGCCAGGAACTGTGTCCAGTCATAGAATTGCTTCAGTTGGAAAAGACCGTTAAGATCATCAGGTCCAACCATTCTCTAGCTCTACCAAGTCTGGTGCTAAACCACATCCCCCAGCTCCACATCTTTGGGGCTCTTAAACACTTCCAGAGCATTACAGTGTTTGAGAACCCTTTCAGTGAAGAATTTTCTTCTAATGTCCTGTAGTGCAATTTGAGGCCATTTCCTCTTGTCCTATCACTTGTTCCTTGAGAGAAGAGGCAAACCCTAGCTGGCTCCATCCTCCTTCAAGGGAGCTGTAGAAAGCAAGAAGGTCTCCCCTCAGCCTCCTTTTCTCAAGGTTCAACAAACCCAGTTCCTTCAGCTGTTCCTCCCAAGATCTGTTCTCCAGACCCTCCACCAGCTTTGTTGCCCTTCTCTGGACATGCTCCAGTACTTTGTCCTTCTTGGACTGAAAGTTCCAAAACTGAGTCAAGTACTCAAGGTGTGGATTCACCAGTGCTGAGTACAAGGGGACAATCCCTGCCCTGGTCCTGCTTGGTCACATTATTGCTGATCCAAGGAGGATGCTGTTGGCCTTCTTGGCCACCTGGGCACACACTGGTTCATCTGTCAACCAACACCCCCAGATCCTTCCCTACTGAGCAGTTTCCACCCACTCTTCCCCAAGCCTTGGAGCACTGCAATGGAGGACTGAATGAGCCCATTGAGCAGGGATTCAAAACCCTCCTCTGAACTGGTGGAGATTCATCTTGGGGGTCGAAGCATCTGCTGGTAGAAGAGTAAGGACTAGATGTATGACTCTTGTCTCTCCTCAGAGCTCCTCTTGCTGATCATCAGGAATAATGACTTAAAAAGTTGTTCTTGTTCATTTGCAGGGAGAACCTGGTCCACCAGGCAAAGGAGTGGAAATAAAGGTAAATAAAATGAAAATTATAGAATGTATTTATGTTGGAAACATCTCTTTCTCTCTCTGGTGTTGGGATGGCAGAGGAGACCCTGTGTGTCCTCAGGCTTAGCTATCAACCACCTGCAGGACCAGCTTCCTGAGCTGGAGACAGTAGAACATAAGAAGTTCTGATCCATCTTTTCTCTTGCAGGATCTGGAGAGGCTTTTTGAAGCTAATGGTATCAAGGTAGGTAATGCTTTGACCTTTCTTCTGATAAGGTGTTATATATTTAAAAGCTTCTTGGACAACCTTCCTGCTGCTGTGTTATGGTGTGGATGGTGGCTTTGGTGACCATGTGACGTTGAGACTTGGCAAATACCCTTTCAGAACTTGGTGCTGCCACCTGGGTTAGCTTGTGTTTCAGCACTGGGTCTGCAAAACCGAATCATCCCAGAATGGTTCAGGTTGGAAGGGACCTTAAAGATCATCTAGTTCCACCCCCCCTGCCATGCCCAGGGACACATTTCACTAGACCAGGTTGCCCAAGGCTTTGTCCAACCTGGCCTTGGACACTTCCAGGAAGGGGTCATCTACAGTCAGCAAGAGGAGACCCACACAGCCATCTGGGTGCTCTGACCACGCTGTGTGTCCTGTTCAGCTCAAAGTCCACCTTGGGCTGTTCCTTATTTGTAATACAAGTAATACCACTGTGCAATTCAGCAGTGCTAGACAGGTGGCCCCATCTCCACTCTCAAGATAACCATCAAGATCAGGAAGTGTGGTGAAGCCCAGCTTTTAGTATCTGCTGCAGGTACTTAGTAGTTGTGCTCATTATCCTCAGCTCCTTCCTGTAAGCTCTGGAGATATGACGGAAGGAGGTGAGGGACTGACTGCTATGGTCAGTTGTAGGGGTTTTATTTAGGATAGAATCATAGAATTGTTTGGGTCAGAAAAGACCTTTAAGATCAGTGAGTCCAACCTTAACCCAGCACAGCCAGGTCACCACTAAACCATGGCCCTCAGCACAACATCTACACAGCTTTTAAAACCCTCTAGGGATGGTGACTCCATTACTTCCCTGGGCAGCCTGTTCCAGGGCTTGACGACCCTTTCTGTGAAGAAGTTGTTCTCAGTGTCCACCCTAAATCTCCCCTGGTGCAACTTCATGTTGTTCCTTCTTGTCCTCTTGCTTGTTATGTGGGGGAAGAGACAGTCCCTCATCTGGCTCCAACCTCCATTCAAGGAGTTGCAGAGAGCCAGAAGGTCTTCCCTCAGCCTCCTTTTTCTCTAGAATGAACAACCCCAGTTTCTTCAGCCACCGCTCATAAGGTTTGTTTTCTAGTAAGCACCATCGCTGTTCTCCTAAATGCCCAAACCATAGACACCTCTCTTTAAATCAGCCATTGGTTGTTGGAGCACATCTCTTCACCAGGTGCCCTGTGAGCTCCACTGGAAATGCATCAGTCATCATTTTGAGGTGGCTGCACTTGCACTGTCATGTGTCAGGAAAAGGAGGGTGGCACTGGGCTACTGCATCCTTAATGGTCTCCATTGGTTGCAGTTGGCACTGCTGAAGGACCTCTCCAATGCACTCCTGTGGGATGGGCTGGATGGGTTGGTGCAACAGCTGAGTGACTCCAGGACTAGCAAGACCTCTAGGAGAAAGCAGGGAGCTCTGCATGCCATTGAGCACAGTGTGAGTACTGTCATCTGTAATCTTCAGGGGGCAGACAGACCTCGAAGAAAATGGGAGACAGATGGAAATTAATCGTGGAAGGTTGCAGGCTCAGCTCTTTTATCAAGCAGGTTATGGTGATTGCAGCCACTATATGAAATAGTAAAGCTGGAAGAAGGTAATGGCTTTGCAACAGGATCTTGGATCTTTAGGTTAAACTGATGAGACTACAGTGGGGTTGGACTAGAAGACCTTTAAAGGTCCCTTCCAATCCAAAGCATTCAATAATTTCAAAGCACCCTTTTTTAAATTTTTTTTTCAGTGGAAATAAAGGAATCAGTCAACTGTTGTTAATAGAGGTAGATAGAAACCATCCTCCAAAACCATCAGCCTCCTTGTGCCCTTTGAGGGCTGGGAGTCATTGAAGTGGTGAGTGTGTGTGCAAGGGGAGCAAAGCAGCTGAAAGCTCAAGAAGCAATCTCAGAGGAGGCCTCAAAAACAGGGAGGATCCCAGGGAGGCAGGTCTAGCTTGGAAGGAAAGCTTGGAGTTTGCCAGCAGGGAATCGCTGACTATTCACTCCATCCTGGTTCAGACACAGTACCAGGTGGGACAGAGCATGCTGGAGGGATGGGACATTGGGCAAAAATAATCCATCAGAATCCTGGGAGATCAGGTTTGTTCCCTCTACACTAATCCACTGTTGCTGATGTCACAGGATTCACTGGTGTTTGTTACTACTTGTGATGGCCTGGCCAGCACTGAGGTGACAGAAGAAGCACAGAGCCTGGAGGTGGAGGCTCAGTTTCAGGTGACAGTGTCAGGAGGACTCCTTAAGGTGAAAATGAAGAGCAGAACGGAGGAAGTGTAGCTATGTAGATCTGTCCATCTGAGTACTGGCTGCCTGTGAGCTTCCAGTTCACGTTCTAGTGATACCTCCTGCTGATTCTCATCCTCCCTTTCCACTTAACCACGACTTGTCTTTGTCTTCTGAGCAAAACATCAGCACAGACTGGGCTGATTTCTATCAATCCTCATGCTGGGTATCTGTTGAATTCACCTTGCAATGTCTCCTCACTTGTAGGCTGTAATCCAGGTGCATCTTTTGTATCTAGATCATTTTTCATAGCTGCTGGAGGAGTCATGGATGTTGATTTGCTTGTCATAGCACTGATAAGAGCCCAGGAAACAGTGCCTGCAGCTGTGGTGGGACTACTCTCACCTTCTTATGATAGCCAAGAAGTGACTCACTTTCCATAAACCCTCATAGGCCACTGGTAGGAAATGTTGAACTGGAGCAAAAGAGCTAGGGAAGTGTTTGGAGCCAGTTCCAAACTGGCTTTTATCTTCCTCTGTGTGTGACCAAATAGACAGATGAAAGGAGAGCAGTGGATGTCATCTACCTTTACTTCAGTAAGGTTTTTGATACCATCTCCCATACCATCCTCATAGGTAAACTCAGTAAAAAGTTGGTTAGATGATTGGACCATGAGGTGGGTTGGGGATCTCTCTGTTCATCTGGCCAGAACACTTCAACCAGAGAATAAAAGGGTTCAAAAGAGCTCTCTGATCCACAGGAGATCCTTTCAGTCTGCCCCAGACCATCTTTGTTGGCACTTCCCAAGAGGTTCTGGGTCCATGTTCTTCAGGAAATGGTTTAATGGCCATGGTGGTGTTAGGCTGATGTTTGGACTTGAGGGTCTTAAAGATCTTTTCCAACCAAAACAATTCTGTTGTTCTAAGACGCAAGAAAGGCCTTGGCACCTTGGCTCTCCAGCCTTGTCCTGCTGTGTCTGACCATGCCATTGAATAAACACTGGTGTGTATTGTACATGATGTCCTGGCTATTGTAGATGATGAAGTCTTGACTTCTTTGGTCTTCACAGGGCCCATCTTCTGGTGGTTCTGAACCTGAGCCCCAGTCCCCAGGAAATCCTTCTGAGTCCTTGGAGAAAACATCTGAGGAAAGAAGGAAGGAGAGAGACTCCAGGGAGACAAATGCTTCTCTCAGCAGTGTATGTAGATGCCTGTTCAGTGACTTCAGGTCACTTGTCCATTTGTGTCAATTTAGCAGATGCAATGAGTCACATTTCTCAGAGCCTGATTGGACAAATCATCACAGTTTTGTGGGTTTGCCCCTATGTGAACTAAGTGAAAAGCTGTGCTGCCATTCAGAGAAACATGGACAGGCTGGAAAGGAACCTCATGAAGTTCAGCAGGGACTAGCATAGGGTCCTGCACCTGGGGAGGAATCATCCCTTGCACCACTACACATAAGGAGCTGACCTGCTGGAAAGCAGCTCCACAGAGAAAGGACTTGGGAGTGCTAGTGGACAAGTTCACCATAAGGCAGCAATGGGCCCTCATGGCCAAAAAGACCCCAGGTATCTTGGGATGCATGAAGAAGAGTGTGGCCAGCAGGTTAAGGGAGGTTCTCCTCCCCCTTGACTTTGCCCTAGTGAGGCCAAGTCCTGAGTATTGTGTCCAGCTTCCCAGAGGTTGTAGAGGCTTCTTCTCTGGAGAGATTCCAGACCCACCTGGACAGGATCTGAGGTAACCTGCTCTAGGTGACCCTGCTTAGCACTGGGGTTGGGCTAGATTGTCTGCAGCACTCCCTTGCAGCTTTCATCGTTCTGAGATTCTGTGATCTCTGCATGAGTCAATGTCAGAGCTTGGAAAAGGGTCTTGCTTTCCATCTTCTGCTCTGGTAATTAGCGAGATTGTGCTGTCATTTATCCACCATTCTTTGCAGGGCTTGTCTGTGCTCCAACCAAACCCAGAAGATGATCTACAAGGAAACCAGTCCATAGAGCTTCTTGAGTCCTTGGAGAGAGCAGAAAGACAACCAAAGCAGGACACTATCCATGTATGTCTTACCCAGCAGTCCTGGGCAGTAGACCAGTGCGGAGATCAGTGATGGACTGGAGTGCCCATCTCCCACCCAGGGCTCTATGGGACAGCTACCCACAGATCCCCAGAGGACATCACTGCTCAGATATAGGACCTGGGCAGCCTCATCATTTACATACAGACAGAGAATTGGGAACCCCACTGAGCCCAGGAACATACTCCAGGGGCAGTGCAAATGCCAGAACTTTAAGATACAACCCCCAAGCAAGATAATGCCTTTTTCTTCTTACCTTCCACAGATGTCACAGAATGTCCAGCATGCCCACAGACCCTCAGATTTCCTTGCACAGTGTTAGTCTTTTAGATCTAAGACAAAAGGAAATGGCCTTCAAGATGCACCAGGGGAGGTTTAGGTTGGATATTAGGAAAAATTTCTTTGCTGCAAGAGTGGTCAGGCATTGGAACAGGCTGCCCAAGGAGATGCTGGAATCAGTGTCCCTGGAGGCAGCCAAGAAAATTGTAGACATGGTACTTTGGAACATGGTTTAATGGCTGCAGTGGTATTGGGTTGATGGTTGGACTTGACCTTGAAGGTCTTTTCCAACCAAAATGATTCTATTATTCTATGATCCTGGTATGCGACCTCCTGAGACCAGCTCTGGAGTTCCTTAAGGAAGAGGATTTTAGGGTGTAATCAGGAATTTGGGGATTTTCTCCTTTTTGAAGATTCACTGACATGAGCAAACTGTAATTTGCCTTTGTGCATCAGCTGTGCCAAGGTGACTGTGGCAGAGGAAGCAGAATCATAGACATATTTTGGTTGGAAAAGACCCTTAAGATTGAGTCCAACCATTAACCCAGCACTGTCAGGTTACCACTAAACCATGTCCCTCAGCACCACATCATAAAATCATAGAACAATTTTATGGAAGGAACTTCTGGAGATCACCAAGTTCAGCCCCTCTGCATCTAAACAGCTTTTCCATCCTTTCAGGGATGAGGGCTCCACCGCTTCCTTGGGTAGCCTGTTCCAAAATACTCAGACAAGAGATCTCTCAACTTTCAAAAGAAACCCCAAAGCTCCTTGGACGTTTGCTTGGAGGTGCAGGCGGAGTTACTGCTGGGAACAGCATTAGCAAGGATATTTCTAGGAACAGCAATGAGAGGAGAGCTCAGACTGAGGAGTCCCTGAGGGAGGAAACTTCCCTCTGATTTAAGTGGTGTGCTGAACACTTGCTTCTGCTCCCATCACTTTACCTGTCTTTTGGCTGGCTGTCCAAATTAACATGACGCTGAATCAGGAAGCTGGAAGAAATGGCGTGGCAGTAGCCACGAGAGGGCTCCCGGCACAAAGGCAGGGACACACACACACCCCACACACCTCTATCTGTGTAAGCTGTAGCTCTGGAAATGGGGGGCCTGTGCCATGAGCATCCACCAGCTTTGTTTCTCAGTTTCCCTTGGCTGGAAATGGTTCAGCTGGAGGGAGACCTGGGACCGCAGAAGATTACAGAATCACAGAACAGTAGGGGTTGGAAGGGACCTCTGGAACACCATCCTTCCTGCTTTCATATCCAATGATCTTCACTTCAGCTGAGGTGCTTGTAAAGTTGGAACAGCTGCCAGAAGGACTGCATAGAGGGAAAGTCTTGTGGCCTTTCAAATCTTAAAGAAGGGCTGTAAGAAAGCTGGGGACAGACTTTTTAGCAGGGCCTGTTGTGACAGGGTAAGGGGTGATGGTTTGAAACTAAAAGAGGGAGATTTAGACTCGAGAGAAGGAAGAAGTTTGTTATTATAGAGGGTGGTGAGACACTGGCCCAGGTTGCTCAGAGAGCTGGCAGATGCCACATCCCTGAAACCATTTATTTGACAGGTCTCTGAGCAACCTTCTCCAGGTGAAGTTGTCCCTACTGACTGCAAGAGGGTTTGACTCGATGACTTTTAAAGATCCTTTCCAACACAAATCATTCTATGACTCTATGAAGCTTTTCAGGTCAGTTCAAGCCCCCCCAGCACAATGGGTTCTGCACCCCAAGGGTTTTTTCCTCAGTTACATTTGGTGTAAAATTTTCTGAATCATAGAATTGTTTCAGCTGGAGACCTCCAAGATCATCGAGTCCAACCATCAACCTAACACCACCATGGCTGTTAAACCATGTCCCAAAGTGCTATGTCCACATGCTTCTTGAACATCTCCAGGGATGGTAACTCCACCACCTCCCTGGGAAGCCTGTTTCATGCCTGACCACTCTTTCATTAAAGCAGTTTTTCCTAAACCTTCTCTGGTGCAGTCTGAGGCCATTTCCTCTCGTTCTATCACAGAATACTAGGGAGAGGAGACCAGCCCTCACCTTACTCCAACCTTCTTTCAGGGAGTTGTAGAGAGCAATGAGGTCTCCCATCAGGAAGAGAGAAGTGTGGTCCACAGGTAGGGAAACAGGAGCAGCCCCTCCTTCTCTGCAGCTCCTGCATCTTCTCATCCTTGGTGCTCCTGCAGCTGAAGTGAACTCAGCAGAGGGTGATGGGAAGGGAGTGAAATGCAGCCGGTTGTTTTCCCATCAGCAGCAGCTGTAATCACACATTTTACCTGTTAAAAGGTTCATGAGACCCTAGAGAGGAGCAGCCTCTAATAGCCCGAGAGCTTCATCTCAGAGGTGCAATTTCTGTCTGACAGAAGCTAATGGGGGAAGCAAATCAACTGGTAGAGATGCAGGATGAGCCCAGGGACAGATGCTGGTGTGAGAAGGAGTGGCTGGTTATTCTGTCCATGTGTGAGCCACTTCTTTGGTGTTACAGGACCAAACCAGCCAATTCCTGCCTTCTCCAACTCCCAGCTCCCCTGTAGTAAAGCTTACTCATTTTTGGAGTTACTTTAGGTAAATGCATCTGGTTGTCTCATGTGGATAAATCCACAGCCACTCAGTTTTCCTCCCTGATATCTCCTTGGCCTTTTAGTTAACCCTGAGCCAGCAATGTGCTCCCATGACCAAGAAGGCAAATAGTTTCCAGGGGTGCCTTAAGAAGAGTGTGACCAGCAGATGAAGGGAGGTTCTCCTCCCTCTCTTCTCTGCACTAGTGAGGCTACAGCTGAAGTATTTGGTCCATTTCTGGGCTCCACAATTCAAGAGAGGCAGGGATCTACTGAAAAGAGCCCAGGAGAGGCTACAAAGATATTGAGGGACCTGGAGCATCTTTGTGAGGAGGAATGGCTGAGAACCCTGGGGCTGTTGAGCCTGGAGAAGAGCAGCCTGAGAAGGGATCTGAGCAATGCTCAGCAAGAGCTGAAGGGTGAAGGGCAAGAGGATGGGGCCAGACTCTTTCAGTGGTGCCCAGTGACAGAAGAAGGGGCACAAACTAGAACCCAGGATGTTCCACCCAAATCTGAGGTAAGCCTTGTTTTCTGTGAGAGTGATGGAGCCCTGGAGCAGGCTGCCCAGAGAGGTTGTAGTCTTTCTCTGGAGAGATTCCAAACCCACCTGGACACTGGGATCCTGGACAACCTGCTGTGGGTGACCCTGCTTTAGCAAGGGGGTTGGACTGGATGATCTCCTGAGGTTCCTCCCAACCCCCACCACACTGTGATAATGTGACTTTTCTATTTCTTTTCTCTGCCAATTTTTTTTCTGCAGGAATATATCTTTTCCTTCCCTTTTTATTTCCATTTTTCCTTTCCTGCCCTAATCTGATCTGTTATTTCTTTCCCTTCTCTCTTTGCCTTTCATTTTCACACTGTCAGCTGCTATCAGTAAATAATTCCTTTAGAAAGCTGCATTCTGTCAACTTTTCTTTGAGGTACCTGATTGCTGGCACCTTTGAGCAAGAAACTGCCAAAATTGCAGAGGAATTGCAGATGGAAGGAGAGTTATTACCCCCTGTAATTTCCTACCACCTCAGTAAGTAGCAGCTTTATGAGATCTCATGCCAATGAGTCACCTTCAAAACCTCATCAAGGTCTTGGCAACCCATGGACTTCACTGCCTTGTGATGCTAGCCGAATGTCCATGAGTTGAACATGGATTTCTGCTGGAGAGCAGTAGCAATTTAGAGCCTGTCAGCATGCAGATGAGCTGTTGAGTCAGTGCAGGATGGGCAGGAATGTCCACGTGGTCTCATCTGATGGTGCCATCTGAGCCACCTAGACCACCTCTGGGAGACGTTTCACTAGCCTGGCTCATCAAACCCACCCTAGAGGGGCACTTCCTTCAACCAGGACATCACTTCCCTTGTCTTTTATTTCTCCTTCTGTCATCTTTCCCATCTTTCAGTGAACAATTTCAATTTTAATTTAATTTTTTTCTCCCCTTATCACAGAAGCATTCAGGCTGGAAAAGACCCTCAGGATCACCAAGTCCAACCAATAACCCTACTCTGCAAAGTTCACCCCTAAACCATAGCCCCAAGCACCACATCCAAATGACCTTTAAACACAATCCAGGGTTGGTGACTCAACCACCTCCCTGGGCATTCCAATGCCTGATCACTCTTTATGTGAAAAAAATTTTCCTAATATCCAGTCTAAACCTACCCAGTCATAGCTTGAGGCTAATCCCTCTTATTCTATCACTAATTAACTTATAGGATTTCTTATGTCCCCGGCTGTCTTATCAGCCCCTTCAAGGGCTTGAATGGCCACTAGAAGATGTCCCTAGAGCCTTCTCTTCTCCAGGTTGAACAAGTCCAACTCTTAGCCTGCCCTCAGAGCAGAGGGCTTCCTGGTTATGTTTGTGGCCTCCTCTGGCCCCACTCCAACAGGTCCATGTCTTTTCTGTACTGAGGACTCCAAAGCTGGCCCCAGCACTGCAGGTGTGGTCTCAGCAGAGAGCATTGCAATATTTAAGATGGTTTAAATTTCTTTAAAACAGCAGTAAGTTAATTGTATGGTGCTAAATAATACATATTATTACTTATTGCTTGTATATTATTACATTATATATTAATGATTAATAAATATTAATGAAATAATGACAGAATCCCAGCATCATAGGGGATGGAAGGAACCTCTGGAGATCCATCCAGTCTAACCCCCAGCTAAAGCAGTATCATCCAGAGCAGGTTGCTCAGGATCGCAGTGTCCGGGTGGGTTTTGGAAGCTCTCCAGGGAAGGAGACTTCATAACCCCTCTGGACAGCCTATTCCAGGGCTCCACCACCCTCACATTTCCCTCATGTTCAGATAGAACCTTCTGGATTCCAGTTTGTGCCTATTTCCCCTTGTCCTGTCACTGGACACCACTGACAAGAGTCTGGATCCCTTCTCTTGCCCCCTACCTTTTAGCTCTTGCTGGGCATTGATCAATCCCCTGTCAGGCTGCTCTTCTCCAGGATAAAGAGCCCCAGCTGGGTTTCTCAATCTTTTCTTGTTACAGAGATGCTCCAGGCCCTTCAACATCTTTGTAGCCTCTGTAATTATATGTTGTATATATTATTATAATGATATAGATATTTGGTGTTCAGTGGGATGCTGTTTTCTTTCTGCAGGAAAATGTGAATTCAGATGATGTCCCTGCACTCCCAATGCATGTTAGAGCAAGGAGATCCTCTGAGCACGAGAAGCACATGGTAAAGTCTCTATTTCATGGCAGCAGCTTCAGCCTTGCCTGTGTGCAAGAGCAGAGCCATTGGTGTGATCCAAGAGAAAATGGTGAGCCTTCTTTCTTGGTTCTGTCACAGGTTCATCTCCCTGGTGCCCCAGGAGCAAGGAAATCTCCACCTGGATCTGCAGTGAGTGAAGAACCCATACAAACATGTCTTCAAACATATACAATGGAATTGTAGAATTGTTTTGGTTGGAAGAGAGACTTTTAAGATCAAGTTCAACCACTAACTCAGCACTGCCAAGTCACCACTAACCCATGTCCCTCAGCAGCATATCTACACAGCTTTGAAATCCTTCCAGGAATAGGGACACTACCATTGCCCTGAGCAGCCTGTTCCAGGCCTTGAAAACCCTTTTAGGGAAGAAATTGTTTCTAATTAAACAGCTCCATTAAGGTCCAGGGTTAATGTGGGTCATCTGTGCCACTGCCAAAAGTGTTTTACTGAAGAATTTCTTGGTTCATGGACACGGATAGCCCATATGCAATAGGCAGTACCATCTCTCAGATACCTCTCCTGGGGTGGAGCAGATCAGAAGGAGCCTGGAGGCAACCCTATATCCAATTAGGAGACATTCAGTGGAGTTCTCAGCACAAGAATGACATGAAAGGCATGAACCTCCTGGGGCAGGTCCAGTGGTACCTATAAGAATGATCCAAGGGCTGGAAGACTTCTGTTGTAGGGACAGGCTGAGAGAGTTGGGGTTGTTCAGCCTGGAGAAAAGAAGGCTGCCCCTGCAGACTTTCTGGTGGCCTTTCAATACTTAAAGGGACTGAGAAGAAAGCTGAGGACAGCCTTTTTAGCAGGGCAAAGGGTTATGGTTGAAACTAAAAGAGAAGAGATTTAGACTTTGAGAGAAGGAAGAAATTGTTTTATACTGAGGGTGGCAAAACTCTGTCCCAGGTTGCCCAGAGAGGTTGTATCTTCCCCGTCAATGGATCTATTCTAGTCAGGTTGTTTGGACTCTAACTTGCTCTAGTTGTAGATGTCCTTGCTGACTGCAGGGGGTTTGGACTAGATGTCCTTTAAAGGTCCTTTCCATCCCAACCTAACCCATTCTGTGTGTGACTCTATGGTTCTCACAATCCCTGGTAACACACAGCTTCCCTGTGAGAGGCCTGCAGCCTCCCCACCTGTTACCTAACATCTTGCTGCCTTAAGCTGGGTTTTCAGGGGTGAAAAGTTTCTCTAATTTTTCTCACACTTTCCTCCTCTTTTTTTTTTTTTTTTTTTTTTTTTTTTTTTTTTTTTCTGATCCAAGGCACACCCAGGCCCTCTTCACCCAAGGAGAATTAAGGTACAGCATTCACATTGTGCTCTTCTTAATGGAGAATGCAGCTGGTCCCTTTTCTTATCGTGCCACATCCCAGCCCCATTCTACACGTGCTTTTTTTTTCTGTCTTCCAGAAGGAGCAAACTGGCCCAGAAGATCCACCTTCTCCTGGCCCAAAGGTCAGTGTCTTTGTTTCACCCTGGGGAATGTCATAATAGTGATCCATCTCCCAAAGCAATCTGATTTGGAGGCTGAGCAAGCATGGGTGAAAGCTGGCCAAGGTAGTAGGTCTAAGAGGTAGCGATTAACAGCTTTAGCCATTGGTAATGAGCAAACATTTCAGGCTGGAATCTTTCACCACTGATAAATCCATGCGTGGGTTTTGTGTTTTGAGGGTCCTCAGTAGCTTTTTCCTCTGTGGACTTATCCTGCCTCTCTCAATTTCATGGCTCCCTTTAACATCCACAGTCTCCTGGGACAGGAAGACCCTCAGTTTACCGCTGACCTCTGGCCCTTACCCCACAGTATATTTTCTCTTTCTCTCTGCATTTCTGCTGCACAGGAGAGAAGGGCTGAGGTCAGAGAGATCTGGGAATGCAAGTGCTGGAAATGAGGGGGTCCTTCCCAAGTGTTTGCCTAAAGCTAATGCAGGAATGAGGGTAGCACCCATCTGGTCCAAAGAGGGAAGGAAATACTTCTTGTAGCAATACATGTTTGAAGGGTTTCCTGCTGGAAAGCAGCTCTGTGGAAAAAGACTTGAAAGTCCTGGTGGACAACAGGATGACCATGAGCCAGCCATGTGTCCTCATGCCTGAAAAGGCCTGGAATGCATCAAGAAGAGTGTGGCCAGTAGGTCAAGAGAGATTCTTCTCTGCCCTGGGGAGACTTCATCTGGAGTATTGTGTCCAGTTCTGGGCTTCCTAGTTGGAGAGGGACAGGAAACTGTTTGAAAGAGGGTCAGCAAAGAGCTTCAAAGATGATGAAGGGACTTGGAACACCTCTTTTATGAAGAAAGCCTGAGAGAATTGAGGCTTTTTAGCCTGGAGAAGACTGAGAGGGGATCTTATCAATGCCTATAAATACTCCAGGGTGGGTGTCAGGAGGATGGGACCAGTCTTTCTTCAGTGGTGCCCAGCAACAGGAGAAGAGGCAACATGAACAACTTTGCCATAGGAAGTTCCATCTAAATATGAGAAAGAATTTCTTTAAGAGTGATGGAGCCCTGGAGCAGGTGCCCAGAGAGGTGGTGGAGTCTCCCATCTCTGGAGTCGTTCAAAGCTCACCTGAAAGCCATCCTGTGCAAATTGCTGTGAGTGAACCTGATCTGGTGTGGGTGGTTGGACTAGATGATCTCCAAGTGTCCTTCCAACCCCCTATCATTCTGTGATTTTCAGATTGTTGTTTTCCAGGGAGAAATGGGAGCTCCGGGAATCCGCGGAGACAAAGGAGAAAAGGTATCAAAAGAATTCTTCTGACCTGAGCCTCTGAAACCAGGAGAATGTTCTCTGTGCTAAGAGGATCTGGAAAGGAGAGACAGCTGGGGAAATGTGCTGATGGAGAAGGGTGTTCAGGGTCTGTGGGAGACCCCACTGCAGGGGGGTTGAGCTAGATGACCTTTAAAGGTCCCTTCCAACCTAAAACATTCTATTCTAAACAATTCCATGCCTCATCCCTGGAAGGGTTTCAGACCAGGCTGGATGAAGATTTGAGCAAACTGATTTACTGGGAGGTGTCCCTGCCCATGGCAGAGGGGTGTCATTAGATGATCTTTAAGGTTCCCTCCAACTTAAGCCGTTCTATGATTCTGATCATTCTGATTCTATGATTCTATGATTTATAGGTACAACATTGTAGATCTGGGGTGGTGGCACCCAGGCATTCAGAAGAAGGACAGACAAATGTTGTTGTTAAATGGCACAGCCCAGTGAGGAAGGGGTACTTGGTATGGGCTACCATCTGTGTGGTGGAGCATCCTGGGGGCACATGAAGCCATGAGAAGAGAGGGAGGTGGAGGAGGTGGCTGGAAGATGGATGATTTTTGTCTTGCAGGGGCAGCCTGGGGAGATGGGAGAACCTGGAGAAAGGGTGAGATGTGGAGTCAGGATCAACAGCTGCAGCAGGACAGCAATACTATATTCATGGCCCAAATCCAGCACTGGAGATTGCCATAGGAAAGCTAAAATCTGCTGGGTCAAGCCAGTACTCCAGCTCCTTCCTGGGAGCAGTGTGGCTCTGTGTTAGGGCATTTGGCTGTTCTCTGGTCATACAGCCACTGCCTACCTCCTCTGGGGAAAAGAGGTGGAAGTCAGAGGGGCCACTTGCTCCATGCTGCCAAAGACAGTGGGCAAGCTGGAAAACTCTGCTCTTGCTCAGGGATACCCTGAGGTAATACACATGATCTCCTGGTAACTCTCTCTTTATTTCATAGGGCACCAAAGGAGACAGAGGTGAAATCGGTCAGAAGGTAAAGAACAATGTTGGTGCCACAGTCAGAGGTGTCTCTTCTTACACTGTGAGAGCTTTCTCACCTGTTCTCCCTCCTCTTTTTGCCAACTTAACCTCACCATCTCAGGGGTGGATGTCCAGGTAACCTTCTGAGATGCGGGCTCAGTGTGATCAGTTGCTTGCTGAGGACCCAGCATTTCTCTGTTGACTAGGAAGGGACTCCAGATGTCTCATAGACAGGACACCCACCTTATAAATGAGTAATGGTAGAAAATGAGAGTCTCACCCACAGTCTGCTGATACCATCTCCAGTAATATTCCTGTAACCCAGCTGCTTCTTCTCTAAAGCTATTCCAATGTTCTCAACAGCTTTGTCTCTCAGGGTCAGACAAAACCTCACATCATTAAGAAGGGGATGTGGTAGTCAGAGAGGGCTCTGTGGAAACCTTCAAGGTAGGATCAGCTCTGAGGGACTTCAGCTGGGTGTCCAGGGAGCAGCAGGAAGCAAGATCTCATTTTGATGGGCTCCATAGGGGAATGAAGGAATGATCTTGATTGTTCCTCACCACCTTCTCTTTACAGGGAGAACCAGGAATTGGGTTAAGAGGTCCTGCTGGTCAGGCTGGACCATCTGGACTTAAGGTAAGTCTTTCTTTTCTCCTACATAGGATTTTACTGGGGGTTTGAGGGATCTTTGTAGTCCCTGCTTTCCACTGCTGGGTGTGGAGTACAGAACTGGCTGCAGGTACAAAGATAAAGCACCAAAGCCAATCCCAGCCTGGGAAGGAGAAGAACATGGCTCTGGGACAGAGGGAGAACTCAGTGTCCTCCAATGGGTGAGGTCCAGAGGATAAATATTATAGAATCAGAGAATGATTTGGTTTGGAGGGAACCTTTAAACATCATCTAGTCCCAACCCCTGCAATGGGCAGGGACATCTTCAGCCAGACCACACCCAGAAGTAGGGCTGTTAAAAAAAAAAATCCAGGGAATTGTGGTCTCTGTAGGGATGTGTTTCTGTGACCTCTTGGGGTATTGCAGATCTGCAGGATTTGAATTCACCAGAGAGCTCAGAAGGTCTTGCAGGTAATGGTTCCCTGCCTATGAAGCTATGGTTCAGTTCTCTCTTTAGCCTTAGGACCTCCCTTATTGCCCAGGACCAAAGAGGGTGTTCCCAACTCTATGTACTGGATGTGTAAATTCAAGGAGACACCTCAGGCTTTCTCCAGGACCTAACTGTGTTGGCAGTTAAGCTCCCTTAAGATCCAAATTCCTTGTGATTCACTTGACAGGGTGAGCCAGGGGCCCCAGGACCTCCAGGAGCTGAAGACATCCAGGGCATTCGTGGCAATGCTGGAACCCCTGGGTCACAGGCGGATAGAGGGCCTCCAGGTCTGCCTGGCATGCCAGGACAGAAGGTAGGTGGTGTGCAGTGAGGGGACAGCATGTATTGTGCTAGCCTCCTCAAGGTGAGAACAGTGGCCCTATTGAGACCCCCACCTCTCCAGGTCTCCAGGAGATGTCAGCAGTGGGTTTGGGGGTCACTAGCCCCTGAGAACAGAAGAAGGAATGGATCTCACTGTAGGGATGTGGAGGTTCAGCTGTGTGGGTGAAGGCAGATGACAGAAACATGCCTAAACTCAGAGTCTTGATGAAGCTGGAGTGCTGTCTCTTCAACAAGAGATCCACATGAGGAGACTTCTTCCTGCTTGCTGCCAGTGCAGGGAACACCTGAGGGCACCAGCTTCTACTCTGTCTGGATGGGGGAAACCAGGACCTTTCCCACCAGGATGTTCTCCTCATTAAAGGATGTTTTTTTCTTCAAGGGGGAGTGTAGGAAGACAGGTCAGAATGGATTTACTGGGCCCAGGGGGCCACCAGGATCCCCAGGAAAAGAGGTGCCTTTTGTACATTGTCCCTGTGTCTTTTGGGGGAGAGGTTGAGGCCCTGGGTCCTGAACTGGGTGTGCTTTCACCCTATGGTAGAACTGGGACAGGAGAGCATTAAGGACTTCAAAGCAAAATCTTTCCTTCTATTTTGTTTTCATTGTCCTACAGGGAATTCCTGGGACACCTGGACCCAAAGGCAACAAGGTTAGTGCTGAGATCTTGGGGTGGCAATGGGACAGCCCACTGCCCTCCTGTGTCTCCTTATCACTGACCCCATCCAGCCACTTCATCCTTTCACCCCTATGCCTTCCTTCCCCATGGTTGCTGGAGCATGCTCCAGAAAGCACAGCAGGGAGTCAGTAGAAGTGAATCTCCTGACTCTCTGTGCCATGGCCAAACTAATCAGCAGTTATGTGATGTGGTGTCCTTGCTTCAGACAAGACTTCTGGGGTTCTCTGTTCTGCAGGGGGAAATTGGTGTTGGAGCAGCTGGCCCAAGAGGCCCTCATGGACTGCCTGGTCCTAGGGTAGGTTCCTCCATACATCACAGAAACCCAGCCTGGTGGGGGTTGGAAGGGACCTCTGGAGATCATCTGGTTGAAACCCCTTGTGTGATGGTTTCATTTTGATTCCAGACTGAGCTAGCCTGGTTATTGTCAGTGTGGGACGGGGATTTCAGCTCTCACACTGTTACACCTTACTAAAGCAGGTTCACCCACATGATTTGGGTCGGAAGGGACTTCAAAGGTGGTCTAGTTCCAACCCCCAAGAGTTGGAGTCCAGCGGAGGTCTACAAAGATACCGAGGGAACTAGAGCAACCGCCCAGAGAGATTGTGGAGTGTCCTTCTCTGAAGATACTCCAAACTCTCCTGGACATTGTGATGAGGCCTTGAGCAACCTGATCTCTAGTGGGAGGTGTCCCTGCCCATGGCAGAGGGGTGGAAATAGGTGTGCTTTAAGGTCCCTTCCAACTCAAGCCATTTGGTGATTCTACCTGCAAGCTCCTTCCTTCAGAAATCTACCTCCAGCATTTGTATCCTCGTTCCTCTCTTCCCTCCTGTTGTCCTGGCACAGGGAAGCCAGCTCCCATCATTTTCGGAGCAGCAGTGTTCACTTTTCCTCATGCTCCTGAGAAGTTTTGGGTTCCTTCTGGCAAAGACCTCTGGGAGACCCTCTTGAGTCACAATCAGAGGCCATGTTTCAATCTGCTGCCTCTGTGGCTGTTCCACAAATAAACTGGTTTTATGCCACAATCCATTTAGATGAAGTCACCACCTGCCAGCAGAACTGCTCAGTGAAGCCCCTGAGACAAAACACTTAATGAGAATGTCAACAGCTGTGAAAGGTCCAGGGTAAACCTCGCTCAAGCTTCATTATCTGAAGGAAATGATGAAATAATGTTCCTGCTCTTCTGACTCCAGCATAAATCTAAAGTGAATCACAGAAGTTCAGATGACATTGGGTTTATATTAGAGATCTAAATTTGGCCTTACAGGATGATGTCTAGACATCTCAAAAACAGGTAAATGTTGTAGGATCGTTACTGGGAGGTTATAGAATCGTAACTGGTTTGGGTTGGAAGGAATCATCTAGTTCCAGCCCCACTGCTATGGGCAGGGACACCTTCCACTAGCCCAGGTTGCTCAAGGCCTGATCCAACCTGGCCATGAACATCTCCAAGGAGGTCATAAAAGGACTCCATAGACCCACCAATAAAGCTAGCAAGGTTTGTAGACAGCCAACAGCACACTTAAAGGGAGGTTTTGAACGTGGTCTGCACCATCTGGACACCACAACCAGGCATGAAAATAAGTCTCGTAATTGGTCTCCAAAGGCACAAGTTACTGCTGAGGAGCTGAGCTGTGGCATTTTTTTTCCTGAAAGTCAATGATTGGAGCTCCAGGTGAATTCCTGGAATTCCTCATGCCTTCTTTACTGTGGTGAGCCTCATTGAAATCTCATTCAGCAATGAGTTACAAAAAAAAACAAAAAAAAAAAAAAAAGAAAAGCTGCTGAGCCCTCAAATCAGGGGGAAGAACATGTCCCAGGAACATCTCAGAGCTCTGTCGCTTGTTGGATGTAAGTGCATCTTGGGGAGGGACACATGAGGTCATCCATCCTCATAGAATGACTTGAATTGGAAGGGCTCTTAAAGATCGTCTGGTTCCAGTGCTCCTGCCTTGGGCAGGGGCACCTCCTACTAGACCAGGTTGCTCAAAGCCTCATCCAGCCTTCCAGGGATGAAGTATCCACAACTACTCTGGGCAGCTTTTCAGCTTCTTCTGAGCCAGTCCTGCCAGAGCCTCTCTGTACCAACAGAGAAGGAGACATCTTTTTGGAGTGATTTACATCATGCTGAATTGGGTGCAGATCACCTCACACCTGCATGCTTCTCTCAGGGACTGAGAAGAAGCTAAAGCTTGAAGCTTCAATTTGACCAAGGCATTTTTCTTTAAATGCTGCAGTGTCTACTAGCAGTGACATGTGAATGATTTCAAGGTCTTTAGGTTCTTTGATCAAGATCCAGAGGATCCTTAAGGCATCTCTCCCTCCCCCCAGGGAGGTAGGTGAATCTACATCCCTGGAGTTGTTTTTAAAAGAGGCAGAGATGTGATGCTGGGAGACATGATTTAGGACCAGACTTGGTAGAGTTAGAAAATGTTTGGACTTTATGGTCTTGGAGGTCTTTTCTAACTAGGACAATTCCATGATGATCTAATCCTGATGGAGTTTGGGCAACTCCTTCAAGCATCTGGGCTTCTGCATGTTTAATTCCTGTTGTGCTGAGTGGGATGGTTTGCAGAGCTGGGACCTGTGCATGTTGCATTTGTCTTTGCTGATGGACATCACTATCCTTCTCCATCCTAACAGGGTGATGAGGGCATCGTGGGACTCCGGGGTCCTGCTGGCATGATGGTGAGTATTAAAATAGCATGGAGGGGAGAGTCCATGGCATGGACAACAGTGGACCAAAGACTGGCAAAATCCCCATGAACAGTGAGCAAAATGAGGTGGGGTGGTGCTTGCAGTGAGAAATGGAAACTTTGGAAACCTGACTTCTTAAGCTTTTGCTGGGACAAGTGAGTGTAAATCCTGTAGACAGCTGTGAGACATGAGGTGTCATGCAGAGGACAATTGCTTTTGGTCTTGTCTGACTCTTGTTTGGCTGACTCATCTACAGGCTGCTTTTGAAATCCAGCAGATCCCAGCCAGTGCTTTGATGAAGACCATTTTATTTATTAGGCTGTTAGCTGTCATGGAATTAACCTCCTGTTGTGAGCAGGATGGGCCTTTCCTCAAAAGGCCAAGGATGGTTGCAGTACTAGGTGTCACCCTGGGATCTCCTCTCTGAAGATGGCCCTTATAGCATGAGGGCTTGCAAGATGATGTGTCTCAGTGGTCAGAGCAGCAGTGCAGGGCACACAGGGATGGAAAAGGTCTTGTGCCCTTTGGGAAATATCTGTGCTCTAACTCCTCCTCATCCACCCTGTCCATGTCCACCCCTCTGACAAGCTGCCAGTTCTGCAGGTGGAAGGCACCCACCACATGTCCATGGGAGGTCACCAGTCCCCAGTTTTGCAAACAGTTTACAACTGAGGTGACCATCAGATCTTGTCAGCTATCCAGGTGTGGTTCCTACCCTAGCTCTGTCTCCAGGGGCTCTGACCTACCCTGGGGAACATCTGGGAATCCCCATCATCTCCACCTAGCAGGAGCCTTCCAGGAGCCAACCCTTCCCCTAAGTCCTCTGAGAGGTGGGGGCTGCTTCCCTTTAATGTTAAGGCTACAAAAATCATAGTCTCTGGCTGGCAAAATGGGGGAGGTTGGCTAAATAAATACATCTGCCAAGAGATCCTGAGATGTGCCCAAGACCTAAAGGTGGGCGAAGCTTAAAGCTAAATTTTCTTTCTGCACAACTGTGATTCACTTCTCAGGTGGAAGGAAAGGAAAGTAGAGGCTCCTGTGCTGGTCCTACTAGCAGCTTCTCCATAATGAAGCCCATCCTTGGAGGCAACTCTGCTCTCCCTACTAGTGTTTATCTTCACATCATCTTTTATGTTCTTGCAGGGTCTAAAAGGCTTCCCAGGTGTGAAAGGAGAAAGAGTAAGCAACAGTCATCATATCTACACTGTTCCTTGGAGGAAGTCACCATGGTGGGGAGACTTTCTTTGCAGCAGCCCCTGTTAAAACAGTGGGGGAAATCCCAGCATCTTCTGAGGTGGATTAGAAGGGAGACATAAGTGAGAATATGGAAGTCTGAAGTGGCATTAGCTGCCCTCTGTAATATCTAAGCTGAGATCTTTATGCATGCCAAGGCCTTTTTGGAAGGAAATTCTGGGAGTTTGGGCAGGAAGAGTCCCCAGGTATGCTCTGGTTGATCTCTAAATGGGTAGGGTGAGGGGAAGAGGGAGCAGATGTCCTGCAACATTGACAGGACAGTGACAGCTCAGCAGGCAACACAAACCCTTCCATTTGCCTCGGTGAGCAGAAGTCCCCTTGGTCTCCCTCTGCTACGTCCCATCTGCAGCCTTTGGGAAGTGTATTACTTGGAGGACTGCATTCCAAATGTGAGGGATGTGCAATGGGACACACAGAGACAGACCTGCACACAGCTCTGCCACCCAGAAGTTCAAGTGCAGTTTTAAAGTCTGTCACTGTTCTCCTGGCCCCATCCAGTCCTTGCAGTCTCCCCCTTCTGCTGTCACCAAACCAGTCTTGAGTATTGGAGAAGTTCAAAAAACATAGAATCGTTTTGATTGGAAGAGACCTTTCAGATCATCAGGTCCAAATGTTAATCCAACACTGCCAAATCCACCACTAAACCATGGCCCTCAGCACCACATCAACATGGCTTTCAAGTGCCTCCAGGAATGGGGACTCTACTGCTGACCTGGGCAGCCTCTTCCATTGCTTCTCTCTTGGGGAAGGAGTTTTTCCTCACATCCAACCTAAACCTGGTACAACTTGAGGCCATTTCCTCTCACTCTAACACTTGTTCTTTGGAAGAAGAGACCAACCCTCGCCTGGCTCCAGCCTCCTTTCAGGAAGCTGGGAGAGAGCCAGGAGGTCTCCCCTCAGCCTCCTTTTCTCCAGGCTGAACAACCCCAGTTCCTTCAGCCTCTCTCACAAGCTTTGTGCTCTAGACCCTTCACCAGCTTCATTGTCCTTCCCTGAACATTCTCCAGCACCTCAATATCCTTCTTGGAGTAAGAAGCCCAAAACCGAATGCAGTACTCAAGGCATGCCCTCACCACTTCCCAGTGGATACAATCCCTCCTCTAGTCCTGCTGGCCACACTATCGCTGATCCTTCTTGGCCACCTGAGCACACTGCTGGCTCATCTTCTTGCTGTCAATCATGACATGCCATCAGGAATGAGTCCTGCCCTTCAGTCTCATGTGCCATGCCCATTATAAGAATCTCCACGACCTGCTTCTGTTTTATACACCCTCACAGATTCACAGATTGCATCGGGTTGGAAGGGACCCTCAGAGGTCATCTTGTCCAACCCCACTGCAGTCAGCTGGGACACCTCCAACTAGATCAGGCTGCCCAGGGCCACAGCAAGTCTAATCTTAAATGTCTCTAGGGACAGGACCTCAACCACATCCCTGGGCAACCTGTTCCAGTATTTCACCACTCTAATTGTGAATAAATTCCTCCTGATGTCCAACCTAAATCTACCCTGCTCCAGTTTCAAACCATTGCCCCTTGTCCAGTCACCACAAAGCCTTCTAAACAGTCCTTCCCCAGCCTTCCTGTAGGTCTCCTTCAGATATTGAAATGCAGCTATAAGGTCTTTCTGGAGCTTTCTCTTCTCCATGCTGAACTGCCCCAACTCTATCAGCCTGTCTTTATAGGAGAAGTGTTCCAGCCCCCTGATCATCTTTGTGGCATTCTTCTGGATCCTCTTCAAGCAGGTCCATGTCCAGAGCTGGATGCAGTACTACAGGTGAGGTCTCACCAGAGCAAAGCAGAGTGGCAGGACCACCTCTTTCAACTTACTGGCCACACTGCTTTGGATGCAGCCCAAAGGGTGGATGCAATTTGTCTTCTGGGGTGAAAGTGCCCATTGATGACTTACGTCCAGCTTTTCATCCACCAGTACCCCCAAATCCTTTCCTGCAGGGCAGCTCTCAATTTAAACATTCTCCAGCCTGGACAGATATCAAGGATTGCCCCAACCCAGGTGCAGGATCTTGCACTTTGCTTTATTGAACCTCATGAGGTTCTCCTGAGCCCACTTCTCCAGCCTGTCCAGGTCCCTCTGGATGGATCCCATCCTTCAGTCTTATAAATCACACCACTCAGCTTGTTATCATCTGCAAACTTGCTGAGGGTGCACTCAATCCTGCTGTCTATATCATTGATGAAAATATTGAGCAGCCCTAACCCCAGTACAGACCCCTGAGGGTCTCCTATCTCCATCTGAACATGGAGCAGTCAAGTAAAGCATGCAAGTTCAGTAAAGCTTGACAGATTTGAGGTTGAAATTCAGAAAACCCTTTCTTCCATAGGATGCCATCACACACTAGATGCATGGCAGGCACATCCCTGCAGCATGGAGATGCTATGTCTCATTGGGAGGTTGAAATCCAGAAGTAGATCCATATCACAGATGTTCTGGGCATGGAGGCAGGCAAACCACTTCAGTCCTCTGGGTCTCGAGATTTTATCAACACAATAAATTCTCGTTGCATCACAACCTCTTGTGGTAAGCTAATAATTTTGTAGAGTGCCCAGAGGAACTGACTTCCAGCTGTGATACATTTTAGTGGCTTGGAGTTGTGAGTAGTGAAGTCCACTACTCATAAGACAGGAAGAGAGCATTAAAAGGGAATCACTCACTGTGTGGTTTTTTACCTTCTTGCGTTCAGGGTGATCGAGGACTTCTGGGACCCAAAGGAGAAAGAGTAAGGACAATTCTAGATTGTGATTCTCTGGGACAGATGGAGTGAAAGGGGTTTGGGATTTGATAGCTACCAAATGTCATCAAAAAGAGCCTGGATCCATCTTTTCTACATTGTCCCCCTATGTAGGTAGTGGAAGACCACAAGTAGATGTCCCTCTTATTCTTAGGGGTCTCCACCAGTTTTAATCCACGTTGTCAATGCCATCCTACAAAGATGCTGAGGAAACTGGAGCATCTTGGTGAGGAGGAAAGGCTGCTCTCAGCCTTTCCTGGGGCTGTTTAGCCTGCAGAAGAGCAGCCTGAGGGGGGACTTTCTCAGTGCTGATCAATAGATAAAGGATGGGGAACAAGGGAATGGGGACAGACTCTCTTAAGTGGTGCCCAGTGATAGGACAAGGGGCAACAGGCACAAACTGGAACCTAGGAGTTTCCATCTGAGTATGAGGAAAAACTTCTTTGTTGTGAGTGCTGGAGCAGGCTGCCCGGAGAGGTTGTGAAGTCTCCTTCTCTGGAGAGATTCCAAACCAACTTTGACATTGTGATCCTGGGCAGCTTTAGCAGGGAGGTTGAACTAGATGATCCCCAGCTGTTCCTGCCAGCCTCCACCATTCTGTAATCCCAGCACTGGACACACTGCTCTGTGAGGAGCTCTTGTGATAGCTTTTCCTACAAAACAACAGCTACAAAGAAAACCATTTGGGCAGCTATTCACTGGGACACAAAAATACCTCCTGTGAATTAAGAGAGGAAGAAAATTTCCCCTGATTTTTTTCATATAATCAAATCACCCCACAGAAGACCCCAATCTTAAAATAAACCTGAACAGGCTCATAGCAGATAATGTGAAAATAACTCCCTGAGCTCTTCTGGAAAATGCAGAGAAACTGCTGAACTTCTGCCCAGTGTTTTGTTAACTTCCTTCCTGGCTGAAAGGGCTAGAAAATGAGTTTTAGAAAAACCTACAAGATGATTCTACCTTTGAGTCATCCAGCACTAAATGATTAAAGCCCATTTGGCTCCCAGGAAGCTACTTTCAAAGGAGACTCACTCCAGAGGCAAATCAATTCTTAATCTGCTTCATGAAGAAGCCCCAAAAATCACTTTCTAGGCTGAAGGAATGTGTAATATGTTTTCCAAGGAATACCTTAATAAAACATTAGGTGGAATGTGAGATAAAATGGGGAAGGAGGGGGAGATAATTGGCTTGGGTTTGTTCCACATGATTGCAGTTTAACTTACTTTCTGATTTTACCTTGATCAATACAGGAGAAACTGTGGGAATACCAGGGACTGTGCTGTGTGTTGGATGGAGCTGCTGGATCTTCATTGTCCCTTCTGTTCCCAAAACTGATTGAACCCCATCTTGTTAGAGACAGAATCACATCGTGGTAGGGGTCGGAAGGGGCTTCTAGCGATTAGCTAGTCCAAAACCCCCTGCTAAAGCAGGGTCACTCACAGCAGCTTACCCAGGATTGCAGTGTCCAGGCAGGTTTGGAATCTTTCCAGAGGAGACTCTACAACCTCTTTTGGCAGCCTGCTTCAGGGCTCCAGCACCCTAAAGTCAAGAAATTTTTCCTCAGGTTCACATGGAACCTCCTGGGTTCCAGTTTGTTCCCACTGTCCCTTGTCCTGTAGTTAGGCACCACTGAAAAGAGTCTGGCCCCATCTTCTTGCCCCCCACCCTTTATCTCATGCTGAGCACTGATCAGATCCCCCCTCAGGCTGTTTTTCTCCAGGCTCAACAGCTCCAGGGCTCTCAGCCTTTCCTCTTCACAGAGACTCTTCACTCCCCTCAGCATCTACATAACCTTTACTGGACTCTCTTTGGTGGTTCCCTGCCTCTCTTGAGCTGGGGAACCCTGAACTGGACCCAGATGTAACCTCTGTAGGGCAGAGACCCCCCTGGAGCAGGGAAGCAGGAGGTTATAGTATGCCAGAACTTGACTGGGCTCCTATGGTGATGGTCAGATAACCCAAAAGACTGTCCTGCTTTGGGGAATATTGACTGAAGATTCCAGCAACACGTCCTCCCCTGAGCAGGGGATGTAAATAGAGTCCTTTTCAAATGGACTACAGTGCTCCATTAGATAGTGTCTTCCTACCTCTTCCCTCTGAGTTACCAATAGCATCACCATCCCCACTTTGGAGAGACAGTCATCATTTTGCCAGAGCACAGCCATTCCTTGTATGGGAACAGCCTTGTCATGGTTTCTTCCCTCTCCAAGGAGCAAAATGTCCCTTCTCAGCCACTGAGATAATAAATATACTTGACACTGATGCGTCCATAGGGTTACTTCATGCCTGTAGCTACTGGTTCTCTGAATGAGTTTGTGTGTCTGACCCCTCAAAAACTACTTCTGAGGGGTAACCCAAGTGCCACTCCCCTTCCTTAGCTCTAACTCTGTGTCCATAAATCAGGACACCACAAGCAGACATGTTCACCGTCCTGCTTATGGCCTGCTCCTTCCTGCACCTAGGAAGAGTGATGGAGGAGTCAAGACACCAGATATGAACCTGTCCCACCACTGACAGCCTTGGCTCAGGAAATGAACCTGAGGGTTATGCTATGCACAGCTCTATTTCCAGCCATGATACCTAGATTGAGGTAATGCCAGTGAGGCCCAACATATTTCAGAGCAAGAGGCCACTGTCAAACCTCAGGACTTCTTGCAGGTCATAGAATCATAGAATGGTTTGGGTTGGAAAGGACTGTAAAGATCTTTGAATTAGAACCCCATGGGAAGGGACACCTCCTACCAGACCAGGTTCTCCAAGCCATCATCTAACCTGGGGTTTTGTGCATGTTCATCATCCAGCTGTTAGCCAAGGACAACTGATCTCAACATTTAATGTTGTGCCGTGGAGCATGCATGCCTTCACCAGCATGTGGACCAGAATTTGGGAAGTGCTTACCTTCACTGCAGTTGTGTGAATGACCATTCTGCCCATCATAGCAAGTGTGCTTCCATCCAGTGTGACCCATGAGTCCCTCTGTCGCTAGATGTCTACATCTCTTTGTGTCTCCTTTCTTTAGGGTGAGCAAATGACTATTTTTGGACCCCAAGGTTATAAAGGCAGTAAAGGAGATCCTGTAAGTTTGCCTCTCACTGGCTTTTTAAGATGTCCCTTCCCCACTGCTGGTGGCATCAGCACTGAGCCACAGCTTGCAATAAACACTGAGGACCCCTGACTTGAGAGATGAGTCCTTCCCAGGAGAGAGGCACAATCCAATAATTTCTTGTCTTACCTTTCAGGGTGAACAGGGCCTGCCAGGTTTTGATGGAGACAAAGGGGAGAAGGGAGAGGATGGACCTGTAGGAGAAAAGGTATGAACCTCCTGATGCAGCTGAGAGAGACAGCAGAAGTTCACTGATAGCATGAGAAAGAGATTGGTATCTCTCTATCTTTCCTTCCCATGTGCCTGCTAGAAAACATGGTACAAGGGCACATTTGCCCACCTCTTACCACAAAAAGAGAGAGAAGAATGCTGGGCTGGTTCTTGGGAACAAGATGTATGTCTATTTTATGGTGAATGGAGTTCAAGGCAGTTGGTGGCCAGTCAGAAGTGGTGTCGGAGCTAGTTCTCTATAATATCTTTATCAACAATATGAATGAGGGGATCAAGACTGGGTGGAAGTGTTGATCTTCTGGAGGGTCAGGAAGCTCTACAGAGGGATCTCACCAGGCTGGATCAATGGGTAGAGGCTAAGAGGATGAGACTCAACAAGGCCAACTGCTGGGTCCTGCACTTAGATCACAATAATCCCATGATCATTCCAGGCTTGGAGAAAAGTGGCTGGAAATTGCCTTGAGCAAAAACAACCTGGGGGTGTTGGTTGACAGCCAGCTGAAGATGAGGCAGTGTGTGTCCAGGTGGCCAAGAAGGCCACCAGCATCCTGGCTTGGATCAGCAATAGTGTGGCCAGCAGGACCAAGACAGGGATTGTGCCCCCATACTGGGAAGTGGTGAGGCCACACCTCAAATCCTGGATTCACTTTTGGGCCCCTCCTGTTTATGCTGGAGAAAAGGAGGCTGAGGGGAGACCTTCTAGCTCTCTACAGTTCTCTGAAGGGAGGTTTAAGCCAGGTGGGTGTTGGTCTCTTCTTCCAAAAAATGAGCAATAGGACATAAGGAAATGGCCTCAGGTTGTGCCAGGGAAGATTTAGCTTGGATGTGAGGAACAGTTTCCTCCCCAAAAAAGGGCTGTCAAGGCCTAGAATCCCCATCCCTGGGAGGATTGAAAAGCCATGTAGATGTGGTGCTGAGGATCACTCTGGGAAAACTACTATTCAGTTACTGCAGCACTGTAGGTGTCCTACATCTCCCTCATCCTCCAGGAGCCAGCCACACTACTTCAAACCCTGCACTCCTTGTTAAGGCTTCGTTGCTTCCCCTGTCCCTCACACTGAGTTGTCTCTTGGGTAGTGACAGTGGGTCTCCTGCTCCTCTGTCTTTGCTCTTTGAGAGGACCTTGTGGGTCTCAGGTTTCAACCCATCACTGGTCCCTGGGAGGAGTCATGCAACTCTCCCACTCTCGGACTGAGTCACAGATTAAATCTCCACGTACTAATCAGACCTATTTTTGTAAGATGTTAATGCTTTTTGCTCCACAAGTGTGACCCAGGATGCAGACTCTGATGAATAAATAAAAGTATCTACAGCAGCATCCTGGTCTGAGCCAGATATCCAGCTCCTGCTATTTCCTATGGAAATCTGTCTAAAGAATGTAGTTCCGAGTGGACCCTAGCTGACCCAACGTGGACATCTTCCTTGTGAAGAAGCAACCATGACTGGCTGTGCAGATTAGATTCCCCTGGAAGGGAACCCCTTGGAGAGGCACTCATGAGTGGTACTTCTCTTTTTTTTAAAGCCCTTATATGCAACACTACAGTCTTGGGGCAGTGTCTGGAAAGCTGCCTGGGGGGTGTTGGTCGATACCTGGCCCAACATGAGCCAGCAGTGTGCCCAGGTGGCTAAGAAGGCCACCAGCATTCTGGCCTTTGATTAGGAATAGCATGGTCAGCAGGAGAAGGGAAGTGATTGTGCCCTTCTGCTGGTCACTGGTGAGGCCACACCTCAAATCCTGCATTCAGTTTTGGTCCCCTCACTCCAAGAAGGGCGTTGAGGTGCTGGAGCATGTCCAGAAAAGGGTAATGAAGCTGGTGAAGGGTCTGGAGAACAGGCCTGGTGAGGAGTGGCTGAAGGAACTGGAGTTGTTTAGCCTGAAGAAAAGGAGGCTGAAGGGAGACCTTTTGGCTCTCTCCAGCTCTCTGAAAGGAGGCTGCAGTAAGGTGGGGGCCAGTCTCTTCTCCCTAGTATTAGGTGATAGAATGAGAGGAAATGGCCTCAAATTGCACCAGAGGGGCTTTAGGTTGGATATTAGGAAAAATTTCTTTCCTGAAATAGTATCCAGGCATTGGAACAGGCTGTCTAGGGTGGAGTCACTGTCCCTGGAGGTGTTCAAGAAGTGAGTGGACATGGCACTTCAGGACATGGTTTGATGGCCATGATGGTCTTCGGTTGATGGCTGGACTTGATGATCTTAGAGGTCTTTTCCAACCAAAACAATTCTAAGATTCTGTGTCTGTCAGACTGCTTTCTAATAAACAAATAATACATAAGTACTTCCTAAAGCAAGAGCACCTCTTGGACAGATATCTGTGTGACTTTGGGTGGAGCTCCAGAGTAATATCTCTACCACCAATAAACCCATGAGTCTTGCACTTGAGTTTTTGCAAGAATGCAGCTCATCTAGTGTCTTTGAAACCCTTTTCTGCTGTTTTGGTTTTTTTTTCTCAGTCTCCATCACTGGGCACCAACTCAGGATTTTTCACTGTGGTTTCTGCCAAGCCGTTGTGTGGTTGATGGACTTCTTCCCTACCACTAGTTACTTTTTGTCATCCTCTCTGCCATCTCTGTGGGTCCTTCTACTGGGAGGAGCAGTAGGTAATGAAAATATATTTAACAAGGATTTTTAAATTTTAGGGAGCCAAAGGTGAAGCTGGTTCTAAGGGAGTGATGGGGCTTTTTGGAACAAGAGGACCTGTAGGACAGAAAGTGAGTAGGGTGACCATCTCTGTTAAGGTATCCTCTGCAAGAACTGATGTGTGAAGTCCCACCAGAGTTTTCTCACAGAACATAATCCTCCATTTCCTCACCACAGTTGCTGATTGAAATGTTATGGGGCTACCAGAGAGCAGAGGCAGCTGCACTTTTCCAGGAGACTCCTAAAGGTTCTCCCATTTTCTGAAGCAGCAGAGAGCTCTGCCACCTTTTGTGAGTTAAAACAGTCAATAATTACTCCATTTAATGTTGGTAGTCTAGTTTGAGGTGTGAGCTGCTCTCTAAGCTCCAGTTACAATCAATGGTGACATAGGGCTCCATTTAGTTGCCCAGTTGAGATGTTTGAGATATCCTACTTCCCCACTCCAGCTGCTTCTACAGAAGGCATCCCAAAACTCCCCTTATCTCCCCTTCTTCATCTGTAGGCATCTCTTATACCAATCCCCATTTCCAGAGGGAATGCTCTTCACTATGGTAACTGACCACTGCTTTCTTTGCAGGGGGACTCAGGAGAACCAGGCTTGCCAGGCTCTGCTGTGAGTTGGAGCATGTTTCCCTGCCTTTCAAAATGTTGGGTGTGGAGCTGGCCTTGTGCTGCTGGCCCTCTCCCTAAACCAGGTGTGCAGGTCATGGGGTGGGATGAGGTGATGCTGTCTTCATGGTGCTCCACAAAGCCCATATTCAAAATGCCTTGACTGGAAAACTAGCCACAGGCATGGAGATTTCAATAAGTTGTTGCATTTTGCATTAAGGAACCTATGAAACATACATTTGTTTCTTGTATTTTAATGCCTATAGCAGATTTGGTGACCTTACCTGGAGTATTGTGTCCCAGTCTGGAGTCCTCAGCACAGGAGGGACATGGGCCTGTTGGAGCATGGCCAGAGGAGGCCACACAATGATGGGAGGGTTGGAAGCCCTCTGCTATGAGGATAGGCTGGCAGAGTTGGAATTGTTCAGCCTGGAGAAGAGAAGGCTCCAAGGAGACCTTCTGGTGGCCTTTCAGTGCTTCAAGAGGCTGACAAGAAAGCTGGGGACAGACTATTTATAGGGGGCTGTTGTGACAGGACAAGGGGGAATGGGTTTAAACTAAAAGAGGAAGATTTAGACTACATATGAAGAAGACATTTCTTATGCCAAGGGTGGTGAAACCCTGGTCTAGGTTGCCCAAGAAGGTGATAGATGCTCCATCCTTGGAACAATTCCAGATCAGGTTGTTCAGGCCTTTGAGCAGCCTGCTCTAGCTGAAGATGTCCCTGCTCACTTCAGGGGAGTTGGACTAGGTGACCTTCAAAGGTTCCTTCCAAACCACTCTATGGTTCTGTGAAGAGATGATGTTCCATGTTGAAATGGCTTAAGAATTGTGATTAGAGATTGCATGTCCCATGTGAAATGGATATGTCCTTAAGGGACTGGACTCCAAGTGGCTATTCTCAGAGCTCAGCGGGTGCATGTTGCTGACCAGAGGAAAAACAGTTGTGCTGAAGGACCTGGATAATCTTGGAGTTCACCTTGTTTCCTGACAAACTGGGGGGGGGAAACAGAAGAGCCGTTTTGCTTTGCAGAAGTGTTTACATGTCTTTGAAACTCCACCAATTCACATGGAAGAAACCTCAAGTGAAAAATGGTCTCCAGGGTCATCCAACAGGGAAATAGTCCCCTTTGATTTATTTTTTTCTGGGAAAGGAAGGTATGTGAGGGGAAGGAACACCAAAAGGGGGCTGGGGCTTTTTTCCTCAGATCATGGAAATATGAACACGGAAATATTGAAGCCTAATTGTTTTATTGCAACAAGAAATATCGATATTTTATTTTAACCTATTCCCCAGTTATGCTTCTTTGTGTGTAAGTGGGGGGACTCTCAGCAGCTCTCTGTTGCTGTGAAGCCCTTCAGAGCTGCCCACTGGTTAATGGTCATGGCTTGGTAACTATTTACAAGCCCATTATACAGACTGGTAATTGCTCACTGAGAAGGTGACCCTCATTCTATTTCAGCCCCTGCTTGGTTGCAAAACAAGCTTCTGAGCACTTTGTCAACGTGCTGTAAGATCTCATCATCTGGGATCACCACACATAGGCATTGGATCAAGGCAAATCTAACAACTGCTTTGTAGCGAAGACCTGAATCTGTTGGTGACAATCAGCACTACTGCAGGAGTGAAGACTTGATAAGGCCACACCTCAAATACTGAGTTCAGTTTTGGATGCTTCACACCAAGAAGAATATTGAGTTACTGGAGAGTGTCCTGAGAAGGGCAATGAAGCTGGTGAAGGGTCTGTAGCCCAAGGCTTGTAAAGAGCAGCTAAGGGACCTAGGGTTGTTTCACCTGGAGAAAAGGAGGCTGAGAAGAGACCTTTTCACTTTCTAAACCTACCTGAAAGAAGGTTGGAGTAAGGTGGTGGTTGTTCTCTCCTAGTGAACAAGCAATAGGATAAGAGAAAATGACCTCAAGTTGTGCCAGTGGAGATTTAGGACATGAACAGTTTCTCCATGGAAAATTTGTCAAGGCCTGGAAGAGGCTGCTCAGGGCAGTGGTGGAGTCCCCTGAAGAGATTTAAAAGCTGTGTAGATGTGGTGCTGAGGGACATGCTTTAGTGGTGACCTGGCATTGGTTAATGGGCTTGATGATCTTAAAGATCTTCTCCAACCCAAGCAAATCTATGATTCCATGTTGAGGCTGCTGAGTATGAAGGAAGCACAGTGGACTCCACTATCGAGTCCTGGTTGAATCATGTGGTGTTTTCTGCTAACACCCACAAGTATCAGAACCTAAACCAATTAACCACCAGAAAGTGGTAGCTTGTCAACCAATCTTGGAGGAAGGCTAAGTCATCTTTCTTTTGGAAATACATCAGGATTCTGCTGGTTCGAGTTAATGTTATCTGAGCTGTGCTTGAAGCTAGAGTGAGATAGTAGAACTTGATTTTGGTCATTCATTAAATTTCTAAAATTGCAAAAGTCAGATAAGAGCTGGGACCTTGTTGGAAGAGCTGTGATGTAGGATAGCCTGGATGAAATTCATCTGACCTCAGGTTAGATGTTTGCCATGTTCCCTTTCACATCAGAGCAAGCCATGCTCAGACTTGGTTTATTGGCAGCTGTAGGGTACTTTTAGATCATGACTCACATCATCTGTTTCAGACCTATTAGGATGCAACATCCTGATGTGACTTTTCTTCACAAACTCAGATCTGGCTTTATCTTCTAAGTGCTCACAGATACTTTGATATTCTGTGGTTCATGTATCATCCCTAAGTCGTCTTTTCCCCTGTTCTTGAAGACAGACACTACTTGGTCCAGTCTACCCGTACCAAGTCTGTCCTGTGCAAAGTCTTAAAGGTAAAACGTCTCATTTTCCTTCAGCTCCCTCTAATTCCATCTTTCATATCCTCAAATTGCCACCAACTAGTTACAAACATTCTGATGTCCCCTTTTCTGTCCTTCTGAATTCACTCCAATTTAAGCAGCTCATGGAAGGTCTCACCTATTTGCTCTTTTGATTTGGTGATCTATAGGAATGCCTAACCAAGCTGAGGGCATTTGTGTCATCACCCAGAGAATTTCAATGGATCTGGTTGACTTCACAACTGGACCTTAGGGCATGTAGGTACATTCTTGATCTTCAAGATACCTCCTTTTTCTGAGCAGTGAGCTCTCTTATGTTGATATTCCTGCATGTTTTACCCTTCTATATTATATTTCAGTCTGTGTGATGCCTATTGAGTCATCATCTTGATCAGAAATTGAGGCTTCCAGTTCCTCACCCATCTCCACTCTACTTTGCAGGCCTCCTCACTAGGTGTATAAGTTGAAGCTCATGATGTTCTTCACCTCATTTTGTGAGCTGAGCACTACATTTGGCCAGCAGCCTATGGATCCTTGCCCTATAAGCAAGGAAGCCAGAGTGTGTGATAACACTATGCACACCAGCCATGTGCTTATTCCAAAGGTGTCCTGCTTCAACTTATCTGAAGGGTGGGAGACCCACTAGCTCCCTGGACCTTCTGCTTTTATTCTCAGAACAATTTTGGACATGTTTCATTCTTCACTGCTTGGCTGTGTTGTAAATTCTTTGTTGTACATTCTTCATCTGCCAAAGCCAGTAATGGAGCAGAGCCACCAGCATGTGAGTGAGAGGAAGGACAGGAGAAATCCAGGATTTTTAGTCCACATTGATCATTGAGAGTGTGGGTGAAAGAGCATGTCCTCAGAGTAGGCATGAGAATATTTATAAGCAGGAATTTGACTTTATCGTAGATGTAAAAAGTATAAGAGGTCTTTATATAGACATGGTGGGTAGACAACCCTAAAGAGGCATCAACCAGTCCTACTTCCCACCACTGGCTGCATGGGGACTTAGGTGAACCCACATGGTATCCCAGTTCTCTTGCCTGCTGAGGTGTGAGCCGTTTCAAGCCGAAGGAGGGGAAGGGTGGTGTGTGGAGTCTGCTCTGAACTTGATAAACCACTCAAAGTAGAAAAAGTCACCTCCTAAGAAGTTCTTGCCCTGAGAGGGTGTCTTGATGTGTCCTGAGCACTTCTGATGAGTCAAAGGGAAGTTAGTCAGCCAGATCTTGTGGCAGTGGGTGGAAATATCTGCTTAGAGTACCTTAGAGATTTTGCTGCAAGGTGTCAGGCTGACCCATCTTTGAGAGGTAGTGCCTGAGAAAGGAGTGCCTGTTATGACTATGAGGACCCTGGGCAATTCCCACACCTAGAAAGGATTTTTGGGGCAGGATGCTCAGGACTGCAGCAAATAATTGTAGGCAGAATAGTCTAGACAAAAGGCACAGCAGGGAAGGGATAGAAACATAGAAGAAACTCTGAGGTTGAGACTTCCAGCTACTTCATATGCATCATCCCATCAAATATTGAACACTGAGGCCTAGGAGGTGGGAAACCTTTTACCAGCCTACACCATGGTTCGCAAATGTATTAGCATGGGGGCTAGAGAATAAGTCCTGCAAGGAGCAGCTGAGGACCTGGGGCTTCTGAGCCTGAAGAAAAGGAGGCTCAGGGGAGACCTTTTTGCTTTCTAAAACTACATGAAAGGAGACTGGAGTGGGGTGGGCATTGGTCTCTTCTCCCTAGTAACAAACAACAGGACAAGTGGAAACAACTTCAGGCTGTAGCAAGGAAATTGTAGATTGCACAGTAGGAAAAAGATCTTCCCTGAAAAGGTTGTCAAGCCCTGGAACAGGCTGCCCAGAGCTGAGATTTAAAAGCCACATAGATGTGGTGCTGAGGGATGTGGTTTGGTGGTGACTTGTCAATGCTGGGTTAATGGTTGGTGTTGATGATCTTAAAGGTCTCTTCCAACCTAAACGATTCTGTGATTCTATGATCCAAGCAGATTAGTCCTCTTGAGGCACACCATTGGGCCAATGTCTCTCCTGATGGGTTTCTCACTTCCCCAGGGTGACCCAGCTAATCCTCCAGCTCATTCATCTGAGTGGAAATGATGAGGCTGGAGACAAGGCAGGCTCCTCCCTGGCTCCAGCCCAAATCTTCGCAGGAATTTGCGTCTGGAAGCAGAGATCCTTGGCTCCTCAAAGACGTCTTTGCGTCACTCAGGACTTATGACTAAGCCTTTGCGTTACAGTGCCTTCGTGGTACCTGGTGTCTTTGCAGTTAAATGAGGCCTGTTCCAGCAACACGTTAATAACAGAACCAAAGAGCAAAAGCTATTTCCAGTACTCCACCAGTAATTTCCTTTCAACGTCCATTTCACTAGCTTTTATTGCCCAGCCTTTATTTGCCTGGCAGAACGCACAAGGTAGCTCTGAGGGAACAAATTTCCATTCAGCTTCTTTCCTTCACCTTATGCTCAAAAGAGGTCCTCATCCTCACTTTGTGTTCTTTTTTCCTTCTCTTCCATCTTCTTCTTGTCCTGGTTGCAGATGGCCTTTGAAAAGCATCACTTCTCTGACACACTTCACCCTGAGCTGAAGTAGGGACAGACCTGCTGTCATGCCCAAGCCTTATCATAAATCTTCTATTCCATATGGCAAAGTTTCTTCAGCCCACAATGAGGTGACCATGGAGGTGTTAAAAAAACATGTGTGGACATGGCACTTTGGGACATGATTAAGTTGCACTTCAAGACATAATTTAATGGCCATGGTGGTGTTGGGTTGATGGTTTGACTCAATGATCTTAGAGGTATTTTCCAACCCAAACAATTCTGTTATTCTATGTTGAATAGGAGTCCACCTGCACTGAGGTAAGACCCAGTTGAAAAACTTGCTTATGTTTGCTTGACCAAGTAGGCATGGCTTATACCCATCTGTCTTAACAGCTTACCAGTACATATTGTGACCAGGCAAGAAGCCTCTCATGATGTAAGGCAGAGAGAAGAGTTGAGCCTTGGACAAAGGTCAAGTAGGGAAACACAGGAAAACAAGGAAAGTTTTCGTCTTGGCAACTAAAAGCAGTGCTGGGTCCAGCTCTGTAGTCCTCAGCACAGCAGAGCCATGGACCTGTTGGAGAAAAGCCAGAAGAGGCCACAAAGATGATGGTACGGCTGGAACCCCTCTGCTGTGAGGCCAGGCTGAGAGAGTTGAGGTTGTTCAGTCTGGAGAGAAGGGTTCAGGGAGACTTACTGAGGCCTGTTAGTACTTAAAGGTGATGATAAGAAAGCTGGGGACAGACTTTTCAGCAGGATCTGTTGTGACAGGACAAGGGGTGATGGTTTGAAGCTAAAAGAGGGAGATTTAGACTAGAGAGAAGGAAGCCGAATTTTATGCTGAAGGCATGAGACACTGGTTCAGGTTGCTGAGAGGACCATTCCAGGTTAGGTTGTTTGGGGCTCTGAGCAATCTGCTCTAGCTGCAGATGTCCCTGCTGACTGCAGGGGTGTTGGACTAGATGACCTTGAAAGGTCCCTTCCAACCCAATGTATTCTGTGATTCTATGATACATGGAAATCTCTAACTACTGTCAGGTAACCTCAGGATCAGGCAGTGCTCAGGAGTAAGCTTTTTATCCCATCCCCTTAGACACAGGTCTGTAAATAAACCTCTGGGCAGGTGGATCTACACACAGTCCAAAACCATCTCAAAACAACTTGATGTCTGGGCTTGTGATATTTAAGCGTCAAGCCAAGAGGTTTATTGCTCTCCAAGCAAGCAATCAGTCCTAGCAAACAGCAAACTCCAGTGAGTGTGGAGTTTCATGGTCCATTTACTCCCTCAGATGGAACTTTCTATTGATCATGTCACCAAACAGTTGCTAGTAAATAAAGAGCTTTCATGAGATGTTTGTGCCTGTAGCACAGGTAGTGCTGGAGGGAGGTAGACTTTACCTGATCCAGACGTGACCTGTAGAGCCATGGAGAAGCTCTTGGTTGGCTCTCAATGACTCTTCTTGCTCACAGATGTAAAATGTGCTGAGGCTTGGGGAGGGGTTTGAAGAAGCAGTGTGTTCCCCTGAGGAGGATGTTAGCTTGTCACCATAACAAATTGCTGTGTGACTACTCCACTCTTGTGAGACCCCCACCTGGAGTACTGTGTCCAGCTCTGGACCTCCCCCAACACCTGAAGGACATGGATCTGTTGGAGAGGGTCCAGAGGCCACAAAGATGATTGGGGGCTGGAGCACTGTCCTGTGAGGACAGGCTGAGGGAGTTGGGTCTGTTCAGGGAGACCTGGTAGTGGTGTGGTAGGTTGAAATTACCCCCAAAATGAAATTGCCTGAGTAGCTCAGTTGGAAAGCAAATGAAGCTGTGTTTACGAGCAGATTAAAATCGAGAAATACGAAATGCAATGAAGATGTACAAAATACACAATATTTACATTTATTCACAATTTATAAACAACACAAGAAGCCCTGTGGGCAAAACCACGGAGCTGCCAATAGCTTCCTTTTCCTTACCCCAGACATGGGAAAAAGAAAGAGGAGAAAAGCAGAGAGTAACTTGTTAGTACTTAGCCACAAGAACACAGACAAGGTCAGCAACAGCTAAGCAAAAGCTACCAGCTAGTATCAGCTAGAGCAAGGAAGCCAAAAAGAGCAAGAATTGGTTTATACAACTAACTTTGTTAGTTATCAGACCACTGGAATTATTTAGACCTTATCATTATTTTTCTTTTGCATCCAATGGCAATTTTATTTACATTCTACTGCTTTCTACTCAACCTGTGGAAAATTTCTTAGGCATCAGCCTGAAACTGCCACAAGTGGCCTTCCAGTACCCAAAGGGAGCTGGAAAGGGACTGGAGAGGGACTTTTTACAAGGGCTCATAGTGGTAAGTCAAAGAGCAATGGTTTGAGGCTAGAGTAAGGTAGATTTAGATGAGATGTTAGCCAGAAGTTCTTTACTATGAGGGAGTTGAGACACTGGAACAGGTTGCCCAGAGAAGTTATGGACTCCTCACCCCTGGAAGTGTTTAAGACCAGACTAGATGAGGCTTTGAGCAAGCTGGTGTAGTGGGAGGTGTCCCTGCCCATGGCAGCGGAGGGTGGAACTGGGTGATCTTTAAGGTCCATTCCACCTCAAGCCATTCTATGATTATGATTCTTATGACCGTGTTAGAAGTATCCATTCATCACTAAGAGGAGGAGAAACTGGAGAGGTGATAAGTCTGCTTGGCCTACAAATCTGGTGGCTGATTTTTTTTTTTTTTTTGATTTAATAAATGTGTTTCCTTTCAGCATCCTAACTGCAAATTAATTCCAAATAGAGAATGCCACTTGTTCCTGTCCTGCTCTGCTTCAACAGCAAATTCATTCTCATCTAAGTGAGCTCAGCCCTATGATATCAGAGTCTGAAGTGGAGATAAATCCAAGTTTACCTCATGTTCCGTGGTCTGAAAACTGCCACCAAAACTGGCCAGAATGGAGAAATAGACTGTGGCAGCCTTGAAAAAAAATTATTGGGCATTTCTAGTAGCTTTAGTTTGCTCCAAAAGAGTGGGAGACCCCATGCAAAGAGACCCCAGTTCTGGAGATGCTTCCGATGTTCTCTGCTGAGTTGAGCTGCAAAGTGTCTCCACTGAGAACCTCCAAAGTGTGGCAAAAAGATGTCTTGGAGGAGCACCTCTGTCCAGCATTGCCCACAAGTCACAGCTGGATGAGGATCTCTGTTTGCTTTCACCTTCCTAGATGAGAGATCTGTCTGAACTGCAAGATGCTGGCAGTGTGCGCCCAGGGGACCCTGAAGGCCACCAGCATCCCTGGCTTAGATCAGAAACAGTGTGGCAAACAGGACATGGGCTTGTCCCCTGTGCTGGGCACTGGTGAGGCCACATCTCGAAAACTAGGTTCAGTTTTGGGCCCTTTACTCCAAGAAGAAGATTGAGGTGATGGAGCATGTCCAGAGAAGAGCAATGAAGCTGGTGAAGGGCCTAGAGGAAAAGTCTTGTGAGGAGCAGCTGAGGGAACTGGGGTTGTTTAACCTGGAGAAAAGGGGGCTGAGAGGAAGCCTTATAGCTCTGTACAACTTCCCAAAAGGAGTTTGGAATCAAGTGGGGGTCGGTCTCTTCTCCCAAAGAACAAGTGATGGGACAAGAGGAAATGTCCTCAAGTTGTGCTAGGGGAGATTCATGTTGGACATGAGGAACAATTTTTTGTGCAAAAGAGTTGTCAAGCCCTGGAGCAGGCTGCTCAGGAGAGTGGTGGAGTCCCCCTCCCTGGAGAGATTTAAGAGCTCTTTGGATGTGGTGGTGAGGGACATAGTCTTGTGGTGACCTGGCAGTGCTGTGTTAACTTTTGGACTTGATGATCTTATAGGTCTCTTCCAAGGAAAATGATTCCATGATTCTGCTTGTACACCAAACCAAAGTTCACCACCCAGTGCTGCTTTCCAGCACTTTGACTGAGTCTGAATCTGCAGACCCAGTGCCCAGCATTGTGCCTGTCTCTAAGTCACTCACAGTGTGATGCTGCTTAATGCCTTTGCTCCTACTTTCAATCACAGCCATCATCACCTGCATTGTCTTGGCCCAAGACTTAGGTGCCACATGCCTCTTTTTTAATGGGTGCTAAATCCCAGGCTCAGGTCTTGGTGTTACTCCTAGGATAGCTTCTGACTTCTAGCTGCAGGACCATGCAACCTGGGCTCTTACTTTGAAGTTTCCATTCTGCTGATGCAGAAATTAATCCTTCTCCTCTTTCTGGCAGGGTGCAGCAGGTCTCAATGGGAAAGATGGAAGCAAGGGAGCCAAGGATGACAGAGGTCTTCAAGGACAGAAGGGGAAAGCAGGTGAGTAGCAGGAAAGGATGCGGTTTATTTGGGAGGTAGGAACTCTCTGCTTTTCTTCACCTCAGCTTCATTTCTTCTCCAACACCTACTTGCCTCATTACTGGAGTCAGGCTCTTGCTCAGGGTAAGCCTTTCCAAAAGAGAATTGAAAACTCTCCTTTAAACCTCCTAAGAAGTCTCTAGTGGACATCCTGGCTTAATTTTCAGAAGGAACCATTTTCTGTATGCCAGCAAAGAATCTGTCCAAGTCTCTAGCTGTAGGCTTCTAAATTTTTCCATGGTTTCCAGCATGAGTTTTTCTTTGTTACTTACCAAGACCCAGATTTCAAGTTCCTTCATGTACCAAGTCCAGTTCTTCTCACTGCTGACCTGCCTGATGGAGAGAGTGAGGAATTAAACCAATCATTTACTAAAGCCCTTATGGACTTCACCTTCCTGGGACGAGCTGGTTCTCTATCATGACAGGATGATTCCCTTGCCCTCAAACAAGTTCCTGCACATGGATGGACCTTTGATTCCTTGCTCTTGAAAACACTTCTGCAAAGTGGTGTTTGGTGGGAACTTGTCTTCACTCTGCTTTCTAGCAACAAGCTGAAATCTGCTGCTGTTTTTTCCCTTTTAACTTCCCATGGGAGAAAAACCAAACAGTGGAAAATTTGGGGAGGGAGCAAGAAAGGAAGCTCTCAGTGAAATTAAAGAACCATCCTCTAGATTGTGTAGGTAGTGCCTGAAGGATCTAGACTCAATTTCCAGTAGCAGTGACCAACAAAAAAGAGCTGAGAGAGACTATCTAACATTTCCACAGTGCAGTTCCTCTTGATTGTCGTCACTCCATTTGCTCCTGAAGCTCAACAGCCTTCGCTCCAACACACTGGTCCTCAAGGGTCGCTTTCCAAACGTTGTCCAGCATAAGCTGGAGACTCTCTGGCATCTCATTGTGGCATTTTGTCCCACTTCACTAGCAGCTCTGTCACAGTCACCTTCTGCAAAGTCATTTCCTGTCCCAGCCCAGAGCTGGCTGCATTTCTGACAAGGTGACCATGATGGCTCACTAGTTGGACACAATGATCTTAAAGGTCTTTTCTAACTTAAATGATTCTATGATGGGAATGTTTTCAAGGAGCCTTTGGTAGTTAAAAGCACAACATAAATGCAAGGTGATGCTATCACCAGGGTGGCATTCTTCACCTGTCAGGCTGTATGTTTTGTCTTTTTTTTTTATGTAGGGACAAAAAGGTGACCCTGGAACCACTGGTGATACTGGGCAGAAAGGAGCAAAGGTAAGAGATGGGAGAGATCCTGGGAATTCTCCATCACTGCAGATACTCAAGAGCTGTCTGAACACGGTCATGGTCGACTAGCTTTAGATGGTCCTGCTTGGCCAGTGGACTTAGACAAGACGTTCTCCAGAGAACCTTTTCAAAATTAACCACACCATGATTTTTTGAAATAGAAATATAGAATCACAGAATGGATTGAGTTGGAAGGAGCCTTTCAAGGTCATCTAGTCCAAACCCCTGCACTCAGCACGGACATCCAGGGTGCTCAGAGCCACACGCAGCCTGACTTGGAATGGTTCCAGGGACACGATATCTACCACCTCTCCAGGCAACCTGGGACAGGGTCTCACCACTCTCAGCATAAAAATGTCTTCCTTCTCTTCAGTCTAAATCTCCCTCTTTTAATTCAAAACCATCACCCCTTCTCCTGTCACAACAGGCCCTGCTAAAAAGTCTGTCCCCATCAGCTCCCTGAAGCACTGAAAGTCCATAAAAAGGTTTCCCTGGAGCCTTCTCCTCTCCAGGTTGAGCAAACCCAACTTCCTCAGCCTGGCCTCACAGCAGAGGCTTCCAGCCCTTCCATCATTGCTGTGGCCTCTTCTGACCCCACTCCAACAGGTCCATGTCTCTGCTGTGCTGAGGACTCCAGAGCTGGCCCCAGCACTGCAGGTGGGATCTCAGCAGAGCACAGCAGAGGGGCAGAATCCCCTCCCTGTTCCTGCTGCCCACAGTGCTGGGGATCAGCCCAGGACAGGTTGGGTCTGGGCTGTAAGCACATAGTTCTGGATCATGTCCAGCTTTTCACCCACCTCAGCACCCTCAAGTCCTTCTCCACAGGGCTGCTTTCAATCCCTCAAGCCTTGCAGTCCCAAATGAATGTTGGGACAAGCTGAGAAGAAAGCTCAAGCTCCAGGCTCCATGAGGCCAATGGGTAAGAACAGGGCAATCAAAGGGAAAGTGTGCAGCACTACATTGGGGTCAACCTTCCCCACCTGCAGAGTTCCTTTCTCCTGCCTTTGCCTTGATTTAACCTCATCTATTACCCGCTCCATCCTCAGGGCTCACAAGGGCTTCCAGGACATGTCGGCACATCTGGAGCCAAAGGCATCAAGGTCAGCTGAGACCAGTTTTCCATCCTACTCTAGCTGCCTCATTTCCAACCCTGCTTCCTTCTCATCCCCAGCCCAGCTCTGGCAGAAGTCCCTCTTGGCTGTGTGGGGCTAGAGGCTGCAGCCAGAGGAGGTGTTGCCATGCAGAGTGGTAGCCGTGCACAAGATGGTTTTAAGGCTTGCAGGAAACTTGCACCAGAAGAAGTTTAGGTTGGAGACCAGGAAAAAAATTGTCACTAAAAACGCTGTGATGCCCTGGAACAGGCTGCTCAGGGCAATGGTGGAATCACCATAGAATCACAGAATCATAGAATGATTTGGGTTGGGAAGGGACCTCCAAAGGTCATCTAGTCCAAACACCCTGCAGTGAACAGGACATCCTCCACTTGATCAGGTTGGTCATATCCCTGGATGGATTTCAAAGCCACATAGATGTGGTGCTGAGGGACATGGTTTAGTGGTAGACTTGGCAGTCCTGGGTTAACAGTTGGACTCAATGACCTTAAAGGTCTCTTCCAATAAAAAGCAGTTCTGAGATTCTACCTTTTCTGACAATCTGGGGTGAAAAAAAAAAAAAAAAAAGCCAGACCCTGCCTGGTCTGTGTCTTAGCAACTGTCTGGATTCATTTCAACAATTCCTGCTGGGCACATTGCTCTGACTGTCAACACCATTAGACCTTCCTCTGTAAACAGAGATAATGCTCCTTAATGGCCCTTTTATGAAGGGTTTCAAAAAGCTTGATAAGAAGCAAGGGAACTGTTGATAGCTGAACCAGTGTGATGGGTTGTTATTATTATTGTTATTAATATTGTCCTTTGGGTAAATGAAGCACTGCTCAGTCAGTTTCCTACCTACTTTAATGTAGGTGGGCTTGGAACTGGGAAACTAAAAATTTATACTGGTCTGAAGTTAAGACTTTGCCTACACTTGGACTTTCTGTTACCAGGAGTGTCATCATGTTGCCCACTCAAGCAGCACTTACTTGTCTTTTTGGACCCAATGTCATAGGGGTTGTTTGTGCTTATAGCCCTTCTACTGCTTTTTCATCCACAGGGAGAAATTGGCAGTCCTGGAAAACCAGGGATCCCAGGATCAGCTGGATCAGATGGACCAAAGGTGAGTATCTAAATTATAGAATCATAGAATTGTTTTGGTTGGAAAATATCATCAAGTCCATCCATCAACCTAAGACCACCATGGCCATTAAACCATGTCCTGAAGTGTCATATCCACACTTTCTTGGAACACCTGCAGGGATGGTGACTCCTACCACCTCCCTGGGCAGCCTGTTCCAATGCCTGACCACTTTCACTAAAGAATTTTTCCTAATATCCAACCTAAACCTCTACTGGCATAATTTGAGGCCATTTCCTTTTATCTGTCACCCGATACAAGGCAGAAGAGACGAACCCACACCTCATTCTAACCTCCTTTCAGAGAGCTGGATTACAGGGCCACAGGATGTTAGGGGTTGGAAGGCACCAGAGCAGGATCACCTGTACCAGGTTACACAGGAACACATCCAGATGGGTCTTGGAAGTCTCCAGAGATGGAGACTCCCCAACCTCTCTGGGGAGCCTGTTCCAGTGCTCCGAGATCCTCACAGGGAAGAAGTTCTTCCTCGTGTTGAGTTGGAACCTCCTGTGCTGTATTTTGCATCCATTGCCCCTTGTCCTATCACAGGGCACAAGTGAGAAGAGGCTGTCCCTTCCTTCCTGACACCCAGCCCTCAGATATTTATGAACATTTATTAGATCCCCTCTGAGTCTTCTCTCCAGACTAAGCAGCTCCAAGTCTCTCAGCCTTTCCTCATAGGGCAGTGCTCCAGTCTCTTAATCATCCTGGTAGCTCTCCATTGGACTCTCTCAAGTAGATGCCTGTCCCTCTTGAACTGGGGAGCCCAGAACTGGATGCAATATTCCACGTGAGGTCTCAACAGCTATAGAGAGCAATAAAGTCTCTCCTCAGCCTTCTCTTCTCCAGACTAAAGAATCCCATTTCCATCAGCCACTCCTCATAAGACTTTTGCTCTAGACCCTTCACCAGCTTTGTGGTCCTTCTTATGCACTTTTATGTATCTGCCTACAGGTGAAAGGTTTGCAGATGCTGCAAATCCACCTCTACAACATGCTTCATTCTTTCAAAGGGCACAAATAGGGTTATTCTAGACTTATACCTAGAGATAACCTATAGATATAGATTGGGCATTGGAAGGAAGTTCTTCACAATGAGGATAGTGTAATACTGGCTCAGGTTACCTGGAGATATAGTGGAAGCCCCATCCCTGGAAATATTCAAGGCAAAACTTGATGGGGCCCTGAGCTACCTGACCTAGTTAAGGATGCCTCTGCTCATTGCAGGGGCAGTTGGGCAAGATGACCTTTGAGGGTCTCTTCCAACCCAGTGCACTCTGAGATTCTATGATTCTCAATCTGTTCCATAATAGATCTAGGTGGAGATGTTTGGACACTGTTGTGGGGATCCCTTCACTCACCTCTGCAAGATTCAGCTGGTAAGTTCCCATTGGCCATGATTTTATCTTGGCTTCTTCCAGGGTGAACAGGGAGCATCAGGGGACAATGGTGCCTCAGGGATCCCTGGGGAGAAAGGAGAAAAGGTTAGTAACGGTCAGGCTGCATCAAGCTGCTATTTCTAAACCACAAACATCAGGATGTTAACAAAATTATACATTTTCTGCATCATAGGTACCCTCTCCAGTGGGTAAATGTCAATTGGCTGGAGCACTGAGCCTGACACTGCAGTTGGAAAAGGCAGGAGAGGGAGGTTTCCTTAAATTTACCCTCTGCTGATGTATGAAACCCCAAGGGGGGGCTTGCTTAGTGGGCATATTGGACATGGGAGTAGGAAAGGTCTCCAAACTGACCTGCTCTTGGGTTTTGCTTTCAGCTACTTGTGGTCCCCACCTTGATCACTCCCTATCAATCTTCCTTTTTCTGCATTGCTGACTTCCTTCATTTTCTTCCTTTAAAGAACAAGTCTCAAATTTGTACCTTTCCATGGAAGGAAAGAAAATGGAACCAGTTAAAGGAGGAACTGGTTTGGAACAAAACAAAACTACACAATAACCCCAGCAGACTCCATCAAATCTTTTGACGTTTCCCAGCCCCTCAGGATCTTCTCACATTCAGCTCCACCTTCTACTCTCCAGTTGATCCAGGATCTTAGAGAGTTTGTTGCTTTTCTAGAAAACAACTGGTCCTCAGGCCCTGTGTCAAATACTAAGGGTTCTTCTCTTGCCAAGCAGCACCTCTGGGACATTAAGTCTTTGAGCTGTAAATGGATGGAGGCTGGGAGGTTATTTCTGAGGAAATATCACTCCCTTCCTCTTCTATTTTTCTCCTGTTCTTCACACACATCTGCTTTCAGCCACTGATGAAGGTTGGGCATTGGGTTGACTCTCTAGTCTTTCCTTCTACTGTGTTTGATGGGAGACTTTTGTGTTCACAGCAGCTTCAGGAGAAAGCTTAATGGTGCAGATGAGTAAGAAATTTAGAGGCCACCTCTTGGTGACCTCCTTTCTCCTCTTCAGGAGTTGTTTCCGGGGTTAGAGACTGAAGAACTATATGCAGGGAAAGTTGGATGTTAAAAATTATTGGGCATCATATCAGAAAGGAGTTGTCCATGTCACCAAGCAGTGATGTATCTTCTGGACAAGTAGAGGTGGAGAACAAAGACAAGGTGATCTGTACCATCCTACTGATGCTCTGGTAATAGCACAAGAGCAGACAAAATGGAATGTAAATGGCTCCCTTTATTGTCAACACCATGGCAGCATCTGGGTAGTGTTTGACTGGCCCATCTCTAAAACCATGCCTGAACTGCTCTCTTGGTGATTCTCGGGGCCAAGGGAGTTCCTGGCTTGGGAGGCTTCAAAGGACAGATGGGATGGCCTGGGAAGACTGGAGTTGCTGGACCAGATGGACCTCAGGGGCCACAGGGTGAACCAGGGCCACAGGTGAGCAGCAAGAGGTCTGTAGCATGCCCTGAACTCGGGTGCCAGCTGCATCTTACATCCTCATGGGATACAGCACCCTGGATGTGTGCCACATGTCTGGGTGGCAGAACATTGGAACAGAGATGTTTTAGAGTGGCTTTCTCTGGAGACATTCAAAACCCACCTGGACATCATGATCCTGTGTGACCTGCTCTAGGTGGTCCTGCTCTGGCAGGGTGGTTGGACTAGATGATCTTTCAAGGTCCCTCCAATCCCCAACATTCGGTGATTCACCGATGATGTCACCACGTACACAGCTGGAACCTGAGGTCTTCCACATTGAGATGGCTGCAAAGTCTGCTGTCTTTCTGTGAAATGTTAGTCAGCTTGGTCAACTGGACACAGAAAGTTCCATCTGACTATGGAGAAGTTCCATCTGACTTCTTTCCTTTGAGGGTGCCAGAGCCCTGCAGAAGGCTGCCCAGAGAGGGGGTGGAGTCTCCTTCTCTACTCCAGATGATCCTGCTCTGGGAGGGGATCACCTGGACTAGATGATCTTTCAAGATCCCTTCCAACACCTTAAATTCTGTGATTCTGTGAGATTCCAATGCTACCTGGACACAATCCTGTGTAACCTGTTCTGGGTGATCCTGGGGTGTTGGACTCAAGGATCTCCAGGGGTCCTTTCCAACTCCCATCATTCTACAATTCTGTAACTTACTTTGTCTCTTAGTGCATTTATCAACAAAGATTTTATTTTCCCCCCTTCCTCACTTCTTTTCCTATCTTCAGTGTGAGCTGTGACCTCAGTGGAGAAAGGAAGGCTGATAATCTCAAGTTAGCAGGGCCATCAAGTGCACCTCTCCTGTTGTTAATTTTCTGGGGATCAAGGTTTCCGAAAGAGCTGGAGGCTTTCTGCCCCCATTTGCAGACCACACTTAATAAGTATTTTTGCATGCCAGGCATGCTGGGCACCTTTTGAAATGTAACAAAAAGACTTGGAAATGAGACCTGCTAATAGTGTTTATGAGGAGGAACATGCTGCCCCCAGGTTCTATGGTAATGAGGAGTGTCTCCCTGCTGTGGAGGGATGATGTTGGAGATTAATGTTAATCACCCACCCTTAGACAGCATCCATTAAGTAACAGAGAACTTCTCAAGTCAGAGAGGGCTGGAAATGAAAATACCTTCCTCAGACATGTGGTGGGGTTGGTTGAGTGTCAGGCTTGGGCAGGGCAGGATCTGAATTCACTTGGCAGAACTGAGAGCAGAAGAAAAACTGGAGTTGGGTAACTACCTGAAAGACCAATTGGTACAGAATCATAGAATCACAAATAGGCTTAGAAGGGACCTTTCAAGGTTGTCTAGTCCAACCCCACTGTAGTCAGCAGGGACATCTGCAACTAGAGCAAATTGCCCCAGACAGGCTGACCTTGAATGCTTTCAGGGATGGGTCAGCTACCACTTTTCTGGGCATCCTAGGACAGGGTCTCACCACTCTCAGCATAAAAATGTCTTCCTTCTTTCTAATCTAAATCTCCCTCTTTGAGTTTCAAACCATCACCCCTTGCCTTGCCACAACAGCCCCTGCTAAAAAGTCTGTCCCCAGCTTTCTTTTTGGCCCCTTCAATGCTGAAATGCCACCAAAAGGTCTCCCTGGAGCCTTCTCTTCTCCAGACTGAACAACTCCAACTCTCTCTCAGCCTGTTCTCACAGCAGAGGCTTCCAGCCCTCCCGTCATTGCTGTGGCCTCTTCTGGCCCTGCTCCAACAGGTCCATGTCTCTGTCCATGCTGTGCTGAGGACTCCAGAGCTGGCCCCAGCACTGCAAGTGGGGTCTCAGCAAAGCACAGCAGAGGAGCAGGATCCCCTCCCTGCCCCTGCTGCCCATACTGTTGGGGATCAGCCCAGGACAGGTTGGCTCATGTCAAGCTTTTCACCCACCAGCACCCCTAAGGTGAGACAATTCAGACCCAGTTTTGTCTGAAAGTCTTAATGTGTCTAGACCTTACTAGATCCCCTCTTCTGGGTCTCAAATGTCTCCCTGTCCTCAAGCCCCTTGCAGGACTTTTGACTGGGCTGGTATAAAGGTGTCTATGTAACCTGGTTTTCCCCTGTAGAGAGAAGAACATCAAATGCTGGGAAAGCCAGAAACCAAAAAATACCAACACTGGGTTTTAAGTCTTAAGGAAGGAATGTAAGAGAAAATGTAGGTGGTTCAGCAAGGTCCATGTTGCACTGATGGTCAAACTGAACGTCTCTATTGTGTCCTGAGAGGTCATCAAGTAAAGGCTTGACCCACTGCCAGGGTGATTATGAGGAGATTTTGAGGTGATTATGAGGTGATTTGTCCCCAGGCTGTCACCCAAAGGAATGCAGGTGTAGAAAGAATCATAAAATTGTTTAGGTTACCAGAGACCTTTAAGATCCAATCATGAACCTAGCACTGCTGGCTCACCACTAAACTACATCCCTCAGGAACCACTAAACTATGTCCCACAGCACCACATCTACACAGCTTTGAAACCCTTCTAGGGATGGAGTCTCCGCTATGGCCCTGGGCAGCCTGATCCATGCCTTGACAACCATTTTGGTGAAGAAATTGTTCCTCATGTCCAATCTAAACCTCCACTGGCACAACATGAGGTTGTTTCTTCTTGTTCTATTGCTTGTTCCTTGGGAGAAAAGACCAACTCCAACCTTGTTTCAGGGAGTTGTAGAGAGCAATGAAGTTTCTCCTCAGCCTCCTTTTCTCCAGGCTGAACAACCCCAGTTCCCTTAGCTGCTCCTCATAAGACTAGTGCTGTAGACCCTTCCAGAATAATAAAACATGGACTAAATCCAGCTTCAGACCATAACAGCAGCAGCATTCTTCTTTGTCTTTCTCCTCAGCCTGTACCTTGCAATGAAAAATGTATCAAAAGAACAACAGAAAGAAAGAAGCCTAAAGATGCCCTCATGTATGTTTAAAAAGGCTGAAACTTTTTCTGTTAGCATTTGCAAGCTCTGCATGCTCCAGAAGCCCTCCATGAGATAATGAATGGCTTTCGTTTGGACACTGATTAAAGAGAGACTGTGAGATGCCAGCTTCTACACCCACACTGCTACTTGTCTTTTTTCCTTGAATTAAAAGATTAAGTCCCTGGGTCTGTGCTGCAGCTTTTGAATGTGGGAGGGTGTTATCTCCATCTGCAAGTTCTTCTTCTCCTGCTGAGACTCTGATCCTTAAATTAGTGCTGGGACAAACAGTGTCAGAGACAGAAAACTTTCTCCTGTCCCTGCTGCACCCATCCTTTCTGCAGGGAGGGACCACAGGAAACACCTCATGGTTGCCTAGGGCAGAAAGGTCAAAGCCAAAGACCCAGCCTGTCTGATCTGTCGAAGGAGCATCTGAGATCCAGAGGACTCAGTATCTTCTTCACACAGAAGATAAAAAACACGATAAAAAATGATGTGGACAGGCTGGAGCGGTTCCAGAGGAGGACCACAAAGGGAACCCACTAGATTGGGAAAGGTTGAAAATATCTGAGTTTGATCAGCCTGGAGAAAAGAAGGCACAAGGGAGACCTTCTCAGCATGGTCCAGTATTTAAAGGGTGGCTACAAAGAAGATGGAGACTTCCTTTTTACAAGGTGTCACATGGAAAAGATGAGGGGTGATGGGTACAAGTTACTCCTGGGGAGATCACAGTTGGACACAAGAGGAACATTTTTCCAACAAGAACAATCAGCCATTGGAATAATCTCCCCAGGGAAATGCTGGGATCCCCAACATGGAAACTCGAATATTCAGCTAAGCAGATGCTGGGCCATCTTGTCTAGACCATGCTAGTGTCAAGAAAAGGTTAGAGCAGATGATCCTTGAGGGCTCTTCTAACCTCATATTCTGTGGTTCCTAATGATATCCAGGTTGGGCTTTAGGGGGAAAATCTCAACCAGTGATGTGAGGTATCTGGAGGGTGCCTGTGCACTGCTAACTGAGCTCTCCTCTTCCTCTCTAGGGTCCACGAGGGAGAAGAGGGAGAGCTCAGATCTGTCTCAGAGGACCCCCAGGCATGGACGGGCAAAAAGGAGAAATGGTCAGTATGGGGCTGAGCCAGTGAGGTTCCTCACTACCCTGCAGCAGTGCAGATGTCTGGATCACCTGTGACTCTTATAGGATGCATTTCTCCAAATTTTGCCACAACAAAAGCACAAAGAGCTTTTTAATTCCCAGCTCCAGGTACTGGGCACAGACAATGCTGCCCTCATTTCTTCTTGAAGGTATCTCTAGCAAGGATAACTGCTGAGAGTCTTGTGGGCTGCCAGTTGTTTTATATAAAACTTCTTGAGGAAGTCATCCTATTTTGGGGCAGCACATCCTCAGCTGTGCTCACCATGGCAGAACAGGAGTGAATAGACAGTAAATCTCAAGATTCTACCCTGCAACTCATGTTCTTAGGTCATTCCCTGCATGCTGCAGGTCTTGCCAGCATTGGCACAATGACTTTTTGCATCAGGAGGTGGCATTGTATTAGCTCCACGTGTTGGTAGAAGGTAATGGGATTTCTCCTTGTGTTTTAGCAGGCCTTGTGGAAAAAAAAAAAAAGCAGGCCTTTGAGAAAAATTGCTATTGTAGCTTTAATTTAGCTCATTCTTCCTGTGCTCCTTCTACTTTAATATTTTGAAGTATTTTTAATTAAAAAATCTAGTTTTTACTGGTTTTCTTCTAGGAGGTAGAAAGCCCTCTTTGCAAATCTTAGCATCTCACAGAATCAGAAAGTGGTGGAGGCTGGAAGGGGTCTCTGGGGATCACCCAGTACAACCCCTCTGCTAAAGCAGGGTCACCCACAGCAGATTACCCAGGATCACAATGGCCAGGTGGGTTTGGAATCTCTCCAGAGAGAGAGATTCCACAACCTCTCTAGGCAGCCTGCTCCAGGGCTCCGACACCCTCACAGGAAATGTATTTCTCATGTTCAGATGGAACCTTCTTGGTTCCAGTTTGTGCCTATTGTCCCTTGTCCTGTCACTGGGCACCACTGACAAGAGTCTGGCCTCATCCTCTTGCCGCTCACCCTTTAGGTATTGATCAGCATTGGGAGGATCCCCTCTCAAGCTGCTCTTCTCCAGGCTAAACATCCCCAGGTCTCTCAGCCTTTCTTTCTCACAGAGATACTTCAGTCCCCTCAACATCCCTGTAACCCTCCACTTTGACTATCTCCAGTAGCTCCCAGTCACTCTTGAACTAGTGTGCCCAGAACTGGACCCAGCTCTCAAGCTGTGGCCTGGCTAGGGCAGAGTAGAGGGAGAGGAGAACCCCCCCGGCCTGCTGGACGCACTCTTCTTCATGCACCCTAGTCTCCGAGACCATCTGCCTTTTTGGCCACAAAGGCCAATGCACACTTGTTCTTGTTTCCTTGCATGTGGATGAGTCTGTTCCGTTCTGTTCCATGACCTGCTCACAGATACCCCTAAAATTTATAGCTAAACATGTGAGCCTTTTCCCCCATCTCCCTTCCTTGCATCTCCTTTCCTCTCTGATGCACTTATTTTTGGAGCATTTAATGGTCAATCTACTGAGCTTTTGTAATGACTTAAGTGTTTTTAACAGGGTGAAAATGCTCCAACTGGCCAGAAAGGAGAAAAAGGAGATCCTGGTCTTTCTGTGAGTACTTTAGTATAAGATCACATCCTATTACCCAGACCTGAATAGAGAAAATAGGACAAACTGCCCCTAAGAGGTGTAGGGGAGGAGGGAAGTGCTGAGAAACAGATTCATTCAGAGAATATTTGGGAAATGAGTGCATTGGCCATTACCTAGAGACATCAGACCTGCCCAGGCTGGTGGGGTGGGAGCAGTGCTGAGCTGTGTATGACCCAGAGCCCAAGGCACATTTCTTCTTCTTCCATCCTCCCCATGACACTTCAAACTCAGATAGGATCAGTGCCACTGCTCCAGGGATGAACAAATGCAAAGACAGAGTAGGAGAGAGAAATGTCATCACTGCAAAAGCTGCTGCTCTGGGTTTAGAAATCCTGAAAAAGGAGGAGTGGTTGACCCACCTGGGTCCCTCTTGCAGCTCCCCCTACCATTAGGGTCTCCATTCTCCTGTCTGAGCAAATCTGGTTTGTGCCACTTGATTGATATGATGTGATATTTCCATCATTCCAGCGTCTAGAGGCCAAGCAGGAGTAGTTTTAGCCATGGGTGTTACGAGCAACAGTGCTCCTGCTTAAGAGCCTAGTTCCTCATGTAGAAAGTGCCCCAGAATTTGTCATCCTTAGAAGGACGAGAGGTGGTGACCACATGAAGTTCAGTAGACAATCAACCATCACATTTGAAGATGCTCAGCTGAAATAGTAACAGCTGGCTGGCCCAAGGGTGAAGGACAAGGCTCAAAATCCAAGAGACCAGATGTCTTGTTCTGTGGGAAGTGTTAGATGGCAAAGAAGAAGCAGAGAAGAACAAAATGAGATGCAGTGACATCTTACCGCAGTCCTGTGCTACAGCCCATTTTTGTGGGTAAAGCCTGTAGTATCCTTTGTGTAGCCCCTTTGCAAGAATGCAGATGACTTTATGAAGCTTCTCAGAGGTAAGGGACATCTGAGAGAAAATGGCTTCAGCTGTAGTGCCAAAAGGATGGAGAGACTCATTGGAAAGCCAGTCCAGGCTTAGAGGTGTGCCATGAGCCTCACATTGCCTGGGGATCCCAGCCCTACAGGATAGCCATGAATTTGCAAAGGGAATCATTTCCCTGACATGCCCCAAATTTTGAACCAGAATCCAAATGTACATCCCTGATCTCAACCAGAGAATCATAAAATCATAGAATTGTTTCAGTTGGAAAAGACCTCTAAGATCATCAAGTCCAATCATCAGCCTAAGACTGCCATGTCCCACAGTGCCATGTCCACAAATTTCCTGAACACCTCCTGGAATAGTGACTCCACCACCTCCCTGGGCAGCCTGTTCCAATGCCTGACCACTCCTTCTGCACAGAAGTTTTTCTTAATGTCCAATCTAAACCTCACTGGACCCAATTTCAGGCCACTACCTTTTGTCCTATCACCCCACCTCACCACAACCTCTACAACCACCTCAACTACCCCCCACCTCACCACGATCATACCCAAGCTGAGATGGTCTTCTCACCAGAGCAGGAGCAAGCAGAGCTGGGATGGGGCAGAGAGTGGAGCGAGACAATGCTGGGTTAGAAAAATCTCCACTAACCTCTGCTTTCCCCTGATGGCACAGGAGGAAGAGGTGAAGGAGGTGGTCAGGAGCGAAACAAGAGGCAGATGCGGTAAGTCAGCCAGCTCGCCATGCTTGGGGCTGCCACTCTGACACCTGCCAGCAACTAAATTGCAGCAATTTGAGGCCCAGCACAGGCTGGCTTGGTAGAGCAAATATCACCCCATTAGCAGCAAGTGGAGAGGCGTCACCTCATCATGCTCAGAGACAAGCACGGGCTTCTGGGCCATGAGGTTCCTTGCTGTAGTCCTGACCTCCTACTCAAACTCTTAATTTCTTCCTTTCAAACCCTTTCTCTTTCCCATTTCTTCTCCAGGGTTTTGTCAAGCAAAGCTTTCTGCCCTGGTCATGTCTGTTTCCCCTGCTGTTTGGTGGAAGGTTCTTGGTGGCAGGGGAAAGTTTGGAGCTGCATTTTGTCTAATAACAGCCTTTTAATTTCTGTCTACTTTGTGGCACTTCTTAACACCAAGACCTCTTCTCTCCAGCAGAGAATATCTGCCAACCTGTACCACCACAATAACAAAACCCACCATGTTTACAAATGTTTTTACCCCAGAACCGCAATATCATGAAGGTGTCAGGTTTTGAGGTCTTCTTCAATGCCCAGCTACCTGAGGGTGGCAGAAAGCTGTCCTATTCTGGTTCCACACCTGGGGTCTGCCTATGGCCAAGGTGGGTTGGGGTTCACCACCACTTGCAAGATGCTTCAGCCATTTAACTGGAGTCACATTTGTTTCTGTCTAGAGGTGTTAGGAGGCATCTGAATACTAGAAAGAGAGGAACAAAATGGATGAAAAATAGTCAGTGGAAACATGTCCTGAGTTTGAGTCATGGAATGCTTTGGGTTGGGAGGAACCTTAAAGATCATCTAGTTCTAATTCCTTTGCCACAGGCAGGGACACCTTCCACTAGATCAGGTTGCTCAAAGCCCCGTCAAACCTGACCTTGAATACTTCCAGGATGGGGCATCCACAATTTCTCTCAATCAGCTTTTTCTCTTTGCCCTAAACCAGCCTGAAACTTCAGCCAGGTGCATGTGACCTGTCTCCCACCCCATGTTGTGCAGTGGTAGTCACTGTGTTAAGCTCCAGCCATTTAATCCGCAGGTCTGGAGGCAGCTGAAATCAACAGGCAGCTCCAAGGGTATTTTCAGCTTCGAGGACACAGCAGAAGTGATGGTGAAAGCCAGGAAGAAATGTTCAACAATACTCAGAGCATGACCATGTTGGTGACTTCAGTGAAGCCCTTCATGCAGCCACCTTCACCTATCACAGGTAAGTGCAGCTGTATGCTTTCCATCTTTCCAACCGCAGCAGATAGCATCTTCTGGAGTGCTTCATGAACCCAGTGCTAAATCCTCTTCCCTGGGACTGAACAGAAATAAGGCAGTGGTGGGATTTCCAGTGAGGGCTCCTACACTGAGATGCTCCTGTGATGAAAAAGGTTCAGAGATGGCATGAGATGATGCTCCTGGCAAGGCTATGGGGTTAGGAAAAAGCCTTAGTGATGATCATCACCTTCAAAAGGAACATATTTTGAAGGGCTGGAAGGATGGAGGTAATTTCAGGCTGATTTTTTTTCTACCTCTCCCCACCATGTCCTTTGCAACTTCTAGTAGAGCTTCCTACCAGCCAGAAACTACGTGCCTGAGACCAAACACTGGAGTTATTTCAGACGATTTCTGCCCAGGGTCTCATGAACCCTTTAATGGGTAAAACTGCTAATTACAGCTAACGGGAAAACAACCTGCTCTATTTCTGTCCCTTTGTGTTGTCTAAGAGGGAGGAGGAGAAGTGCCAAGCTCCTGCCCTGAACACATGAAATACAGACCTTCCTGTACATGAACACCAGTGAGTTTGTGGCATCTCCTCCCACCACATCTACCTCTACACTAGGCAACTGGCCAGGACAAGAGCACGATCCAAGACTGGTGACATTTCTAGGTGTTTCCAGGCTTCCAGTAGGATCTTGAGCAGCAACAGGCATCTGAGGTGCAACCATCATTTTTGGGGATGAAGGCTGATCAGCACAGGAGGTGAACTATGTCCTGGTACTTGCCCATGGGCTGGAGGGAGGTTCATGGTCCAGTCCGTAGGTACAGTTGATGGAGTGATTCCCTAGGAGGCTCCAGGACCACCTTTGGATGCACTGAGACACAGTGTGCTGGTGGGAAAATCTAGGAGAAGACCCCAATGGATGCAGGGAAATCCATTAATATGTGGCAGAGAAGGGCCAGCTTTCCAGGAGCTGCATTTCAGATCATCTACCCTTTCTTCTGACCATGAACTTACTGTAGTGAGCATTACAATGAGGGAATGCTTGGCTTGGCTTCATGCAGACCTGATGAGCAATATGGTCCCCTTGGCACAGAAGAGCTAACAGCTGGATATCCTCCTTCTGTCCCCATGGTATAATGGCTCACAGGTGGCTTTTCCAAGCCTTCTGGGCCTGCTTGTCTCCTGGGATGCTGATAGGGGCAATAAGCAGCCCTTTGACATGATCACCTTGAGGGGTTTCTAGGTAGCTCTATCCTAAATTTGAGCAGCAACCTGGAAGTGACCTTCACCTAGTAAGGACCACAGAAGCTGCCCTCCTCCAGGTCCATCACAACTTCCAATCCATGCCACAGCCACCCATGGATCTTCTAACCTCCTCATCAGGATCTGGCTTTGAACTTTGATTTATAGAGGACAGGGAGTGGAAACATGATGCAGAAGGGCTGGGGAGGGGTGCAATAGAGGATTACAGGCTTGCTTGAGGAGGGCCTTCTGCCAAGTCCAAACACATCATGAGACAGGGCAGAACTCAAAAGAAGGGAGAATTCAGCCTCATTTCTTGCAGTCCATCAAATCTAAAATTAAGATGTGGCTGCTCTGATTTTTGTCACCAAGAGGAGGAAAGTTGGGTAGCATGGATGGAGCTGCCGTTGACAGAGGCAAGGGGACAGCATCTCAGAGAAAAAGGTATTCACAAGGCCAGCACATCTCAGCAGAAGGGAGCCCTCAATCCTGTGTCTCTACAATGATCCTGTACAAACTCTTGTCCTCGAGCATCTGTGGGCAAAGCTCTCTTCTGACTGGCCATGCAGCATCTGAGTGGCCAGTCAGCTCACTGGTTGTCCAGTCTCTACCTGGGTTGGTCAACCAGTCCTTCTGCACAAGAAATAACTAAAAATACCCACATAAGGAACAGAACTCCCCAATGCTCCATACTTATAGACCCCAAAACAAACCATAGCCTACTGGAAAAGAGGTTGGAGCCAGGTGAGGGTCAGTTTCTTCTGCCAAAGAACAAGTGGTAGAACCAGAGGAAATGGTCTCAAGTTGCACCAGGGGAGGTTTAAGTTAGACATGAGGAACAATTTCTTTCCTGAAATGATTGTCAAGTACTGGAACAGGCTGCCGAGGACAGTGGTAGAGTCCCCATCACTGGAAGGATTTAAAAGTTATGTTGATGTGGTGCTGAGGGGCATGGTTTAGTGGTGGGTTGATGCTGGACTTGATGATCTTAAAGGTCTCTTCCAACCAAAACAATTCTATGAGTCTGTTCTATGGTTCTATACAAGCTGTTGGCTTACAGTTGATATATATTGACCTTTATTATCTAAGATGGCCCTTTCCTAGAGCTTTGAGAAGAGTTTTAAGTCAATCCCATTGGTAATGATCAAAATTATGATGATCTTAATTTTTCCCCTTGTGCAGTCTGCTAAGGACCAAACAAATCTCCCCCAAATCCAGCTAAGCCACATATCTTCCAAGTCCAGCTGAACCTAGAATTTGATCCCAACCATCACAGATTCACAGACTGCATCACATTGGAATAGACCCTGACCCCCTGTCCAACCTCCAACTAGATCAAGCTGCCTGGGGCCACATCAAGTCTGATATTGAATGTCTCCAGGAATGGGGCCTCAACCACATACCTGGGCAATCTGTTGCAGTATTTCACCACTCTCATTGTGAAGAACTTCCTCCTAATGCCCAATCTAGATCCACCCTGCTGCAGTTTAAAACCATTGTCCCTTCTCCTAGCACTCCAGGTGCTTCTAAACACTCCTTCCCCAGCCTTTCTGTAGGTCCCCTTCAGATATTGAAATGTAGCTATAAGGTTTCCCAGGAGCCTTCCCTTCTCCAGGCTGAACAGCCCCAATTCTTTCAGCCTGTCTTCATAGAAGAGGTACTCCAGCCCTCTGATCACCTTTGTGGCCCTCCTCTAGGCTCTCACCTTCACCCTGCTCACCTTCCTGCCTGCCCCCAGGCTGTCTCCTGCTGTCTATGTCACACATCAAGGACACCATGACCATCATCCATCTGGGTTTAAACTCCTTTCTCTGCAGGCAGTGCTTGGGATCTGGGTGGTTTCAGATGGATGGGGCCTTCCACACGTGATTGAATCAGAGCTGCAGCCGCGGCCAGCCGACAATGCCATTAGAGCGCAGCTCGGAGGCAGCAGGGCTCATAAATCGCTGTGCTCAGCCACGAGCGCGGATGGATGCTCCGAACCTTAACAGGATTCTGCAGTCGCAGGCTTATTGCTGCCAGATTACCATCGCTCCTGGCTCTTCAAATCTCACAGACTTACAGAACATCCCCCCACCCCCACCCTGACATTTATCTCCTGCAAACAGCCACGGATGCTTCCATTCACTCTGACTAACACCCAAGCTTTCTGTCTGAGTTGTTTAACACCATTAGGACTTTTATTGCCCCTGGTTTCTCCCTCTCCTCGCCAATTGCTCTGTAACATTTATGAAGAGGACTTGTTGGCTGGTGGAAAGCCCTTGTAAGGCTCCAGAGATCTATATTTAAATGGTGGCTAATTTGTTTGCGTGCCCTCTTTCCATGTGATTTTCCTTTGCTTCCCCAACAGCTCCCTGGGCACAGCCAAGGATGGGTGTCTCTCAGCACAGGCGTCGAGAAGCCCGCAGTCAGTTACCAGGTGAAAAGACCTGAATGAAGCAACATTCAGAGAAGTCACTTGCCTGGTGGGAAGTGCTTTCTTTTTGGCATTGGGATCAAGAGGATGTGGTGCTGAAAGGGTTATGTGTGCCAGCAAACAGAGGTTCAAAACTTAGGGTTGGACTTCTCTGGGTGAACCTGCCTTGGCAGGGGGGAATGGACTCCATGATTTGGGGCTGCTTAGTCTGGAAAAGAGAAGATTGAGAAGAGATCTTATCAATGTTTGTAAATACATAAAGGGTGACTGTCAAGAAGGGGCCAGACTCTTTTCAGTAGTGTGCTGTGGTAGGACAAGTGGCAATGGATACAAACCAGAACACGGGAAGTTCCACCTCAATATGAGGAAAAACTTCTTTACTGTGAAGTTAATGGAGCCCTGGAACAGGCTGCCCAGAGAAGGTTGTGGAGTCTCCTCTAGAGACTTTCCAGACCCACATGGATGCCTTCCTTTATGACCTGTCCTAGGTGACCCTTCTTTGGCAGGGAGGTTGGACTTGATCTCCAGAAGCCCTTTCCACCCCCTACCCATTCTGTGTGACTTGGCTTGAGCCAGATGGGGTTTTTGCAGGGAACTAAGCTGGTGGTGACCAAACTGGTGGGTGTCTTCACACAGTCCATTGTTATCCAGCCTCACCAGCAAAATGCCTGGTGCGAGTCACAGAATCATAGAATGGTAGGGGTTGGAAGGAAGCTTTGAAGATCTCCAAGGCAACACCTTGAATGCAATCACCCCTGCAAAGACCCACACCCAAGACCTAGAACTTAGCTGCCCCCTTGCAAAGGTCAGAGATCCACCATGATGAGCACCAGAGGGGTGGACAGTATCATGAAGAAATAAGGAGCCTCATGCTCTTCCCATTATGGAAATCCACTGCTGGATGTCCCCTTCCTTGGTCCTTCCTGCCCCTTTTTCTCTACCAGCCCCATTGCTTTGGAGTTTTGGGCTTCTCGCTCCAAGATGAACGTCGAGCTGCTAGAGTCTGTCCAAAGAAGGGCTGTGTAGCTTGTGAAGGGTTATAGAGCACAAGTCTTGTGAGGAACAGCTGAGGGACCTGGGTTTGTTTAGTCTGGAGACAAGGAGGCTAAGGGAAGACCTTTTTGCTCTCTACAACTCCCTGAAAGAAGGTTGGATCCAGGTGGCAGTTGATCTGGTTCTGAGAGACATGGTTTAGTATTGACCTGGCAGTACTGGGTTAATGGTTGGACTGTATGATCTTAAGGATCTCTTCCAACCAGAACTGTGAGTTTCTATGACTTTTGGGCAGTAGAAGTCCCTGGACCAGCCCCACACGTTTGCCCATGGGAGGGAATTGGGGTACCAGCGTGGGCCCTTTCCCACCTGAGTCCAACATACAATGGGGGTGGGCGGGGGTGTTTCCCCACAGGTCCCTGCATGCAGCCCCATGCAGCCCATGGATGAGGGCTCCTGCCACCACTACACCCTGCTGTGGTACTATCACCAAAAGGCCAACACCTGCAGACCCTTCATCTTTGGGGGATGCCAAGGGAACAGCAACCGCTTCAAAACCAAGTGGAAGTGCGAGCAGCGGTGCAAGCCCTCAGCAGGTTAGGCAGCCCCTGAGCCATCCAACCCTCCTCTTCCTCCAGCCAGGAGTGAGGTCAAAACAGGAAAACCTAGCCATGACCTGCCCACCTCCATTGCCTCATGGTGCCCTACCAGGACCAAGCAAGGACTCTGAGAGATGCCTCTAGTTTGCAAGGTCTCACTCCCCACCCACTCCCAGCTCACTTTGGTCCCTGCTAGCTCCTCCCTTGAGCCATGTCTGCTTATGAGATGCAGGCAGATATGTGGATGATGAGGAGGGTCCCTGTGGGCATCAGCCTGCAGGAGCGGTCAGTTTCTCCAGGAAAATGCTGGGGGAAATAGTGTCTAAAGCTTTACAACTTTCTTGGCCTTTCTCTTGTCCACTAAGGAGGTCAGCTTGTCACAGAAGGAGACAGATTCCTGTCACATGATAGCAGATCCTGATAGTTCACATGCCTTGAGCTCAGTTACCTCATGCATTCTGACAGCTGAGGTTTGCAGGAATTTGGGGTCTGGAGCCCTCTGAACCCTGGACTGGTCTATCCAAGCACCTCTCTGGGTTCTCCAGTGACCAAGGACTTCAGGCAGAATCTGAAGCTTATGGAGCTGCCCTGATTTAGACAATGAGCAGTCGTTCATTGAAGTCATAACTCATCCAGGGTTACAGTGGGCAAAGCCCCTCTGGGTTTCCATTGCCTGGTGTAGAGTTCACGGAGTCAGGCTCCATGGCCCTTCCTCCTTTCCAGGCATATGGTAGGTCAATGCAGGAGAAATGGGGTCTTACTGACCCTGACACCAGCCTTCCTTAGGTAGTCCTCTCTCAGCCTTTTCTTCTACATGGAGACAACCCTTCTGGGTGTCAGGAGAAATGCATTAATACATTAAAAAAAAAAAAAAACCCTTGGGTGAGATCCATCTGCTCTGTCTTCAAAGGCATTTTGAAAAGAGAAAGAAACTAGAGGAAGACATTTCTAAGTTCAGGTTCATCTCAGGGTTGTCAGGTGGTCCTGAGGTGTTCTTTGATGAGGAGGAGTATGTGTTTACTGCCAGCCCAAACTGGCTGCCCTCTTTTGTGTGTGAGTCTCTCCCCAACCTAACAAGGTTTAGCAGCACTCCTTGGGCTTGAAAGGGAGCCTATCTTTGCTGACCATAAAGGCATTCAAGGTAGACCAGCTGGCCCATTTAGCTTGGTCACTGCTCATGTTTGGTGGCCTACTTTTTTTGCCTTTGTGAGAGGATGCCACTCTCAATGCTTTAACATCTAGTCCCAGCAGCACCAAGTAATAAGAGAACATCTTCCCATCCAACACTTTTCCATGGGGTGTAAGCATTAAGAGACAGTGTAGCCTTCACAAAGCAGCTGCAGGTACCTCCAGCATTGTGTTGTAATCCCTTTGTGGAGAGAAGTGGCATCTGGGGAGTGGGAGTCATCCAAAACCAGGTGCTCCCTAAACTGTGCCAGAAGCTGACCAAGATCAGGACATTTGCTTTATGGATGCCTGACGCAGTGTGACACAAGTGCAACAAAACTGGTGAAGGGTCTAGAGCAAAAGTCCTATGAGGAGCATTTGAGGGAACTGGAGTTGTTTGGTCTGAGGAAAAAGAGGCTGAGGGAAGACCTTCTGGCTCTCTACAATTCTCTGAAAGGAGATTGGAGCCAGGTGGGGGTTGTTCTCTTCTCCCAAGGAACAAACAGCAGGACAAGATGAAATGGCCTCAAGTTGTGACAGAGAAGGTTTAGCTTGGACATGAGGAAAACTTTCTTCCTCAAGAGTGTTGTCAAGGCTGAGAACAGGCTGCCCAGGGCAGTGGTGGAGTACCCATCCCTGGAGGGCTTTCCAAGTCTTGTAGATGTACTGAGGGACATGGTTTAGTGGTGACTTGGCAGTGCTGGGTTAATGATTAGACTCAATGATCTTAAAGATCCTCTCCAGCCTTTATGATTCTATGACCTGGCACCAAGGTATCAAGGACCTCCTGAGTCACTGTGAGCATAGGAGATTCAAGAAGAAGCCCAAGCTGCAACCAACCTCTAACATCCCCTGTGTTTTCTCTTTCGTTGCTTTGAAAACCAGTCAGAAGATGATCTGCTGGAGCTGCATTAACTCAAAAGAGACACAGAGATGCAAAAAGTGTCTTCAGGACACCTCAGAGACTGGACAAACAAGACAAACCATTTAATGTGAAGAGATTTGGGGGCGGGGGAAATGATGTTGGGAAACTGTAATCATGACCTGGAAATAAAGTGGTAAGAGGAAAGGAAAGCATCTGATTGCTCAGGGAAGTGGAGATGTCCAGAGGCTTGTGACTGCACCATTTGACCCATAGGACTACTGTGCAGAAGCAGGTGGCACATCCCCCTGAGCTTATTTCTGTAAAATAAAGATGTGTGAATGCTGCCACATAGAATTTGGTTCATCACTCACCTGAGAGATGAAGCCCTCAGAGAAAGGTGGGAATTTCTATCTCCCCATGTCAGATCAGGTGGGCATGGCCTCATCCCATGGCCTTTCAGCTTGACCGTGGTCTTTAGCAAGTCCACATTCCCCTTTGCTTGACCACTGCCTGGACAGATGAAGAGAAAATATTCCAACCTCTATAGTAAAAAAAAAAAAATCCACACAGGGTTCAGAAGTAACCTTCTCCCTGCCAAATGACACCTCCAGCTCCTCAGGGTGTTTGGAGCTGGTGCACAGAAAGGTGTGGAAATCCAACAAGTGGGAAGCTAAGCCTCTGGGTGGCCACATGGACCCAGCTGAAAGGGGTCTTATTCAATAAGACAAGCACAAATCATGGGAAAGCATGCCAGCCTCTGGGAAGGGGCAAAGCAGCTCTGATGTCATTGCTGTCCATGCTACCAGCTTGGCAAGGCTTTCCCTGACATTTTGGTGCTGAATTTTGGGCTCTCAGTCCTTGGCCTGAGGAACCCTGCTGTGCCCTGGCAGTGTGAGCATCCATGGGTACAAATCATGGTCCCTCCCATCATAACGAAGGGACTGTCCCCCTGCACTCAGCTCTGGTCATTGATAGCACAGGCAGAAAGATTCTTCTTACCCAAAATGTCCTAAGCACTGAGAAGGGACCAGCAGAGCTTTTGGGGGGTTTTGTCCCCTTCATAACTAATTTTTTTATTACTCAAGAAAGAAATAAATACAATTTGGTAAATGTTGGCAGTGAGCCATGTGCCATTTTCAGATCAACCTTTCCAGCCTCTCCTCTGGCAATGATGTTCTGTATCAGTATGTACCTCAGCAAGAAAAACATTCAGGTCTTGTGTCGCTGCAAGAAAGATATTCCCTTTGAGAAGAAACAAAATGTTCCCAGATGAGCAAGACAGGGGGAGCAGCAGCATCCAGGAAAAAAAAAAAAAGGTAACATTTTTGGATTTCCTTGTGAAGCAACAATGTCAAGAAGCAGGGTGGTTTGTTTTTTAAATGACCCCACATCCTCACATTTCCTTGGCATCACAGTGATGGGGGTATTTTGGAAGGAAGGCTGATGGTTGTAGAGACTCAACCAGGTTGGGAAACTGGGCAGCTGTGGCTGGCTTTAGCCCTCAGCAGCCCAGGAGATGTGGAGTGACTTGAAGGCTGCAGTGACTGTAGAAGGCTACAGCTACTTCACCTTCTACAACCTGTTTGGCTGATGTGGGGCAAGAAGTGGACATTGTCTGCCTGGATTTCTCTAAGGTTTTCTATATGGTTCCCCACAGCCTCCTCCTGCAGAAACTGATGAATGGTGGTCTAGACAAGCGGTCCTTGTGATGGTTGGGAACTGGCTGCCAGGCTGCACCTAAGTCTAGTGGAGAGGCATCCCTGCCCATGCTGGGCCACCTCAACATCCCTGGAGGTGTTTAAGAGAAGACTGGATGAGGCACTTGGTGCCATGGTGTACCTAATTAGTTAGGGTTGGGGGATCATTTGGACTTGATGATTTTGGAGGTCTCTTGCAACCTAGTTGACTCTGTGATTCTTTCCTTGCTTCTCTACAATTACCTGTAAGGACATTGGAGGGAGGTGAGGGTTGGTCTCTTCTCCCTAGTATCGGGTGATAGAACAAGAGGAAATGGCCTGAAATAGTGGTAGGGGAGGTTTAAGTCAGAAAAATTTCTTTCCTGAAAGAGTGGTCAGGCATTGGAACAGGCTGCCCAGGGAGGTGGTGGTGTCACTGTCCCTGGAGGTGTTCAAGAAATGTGTGGACATGGAACATGGTTTAATAGCCAGGGTGGTGTTAGATTGATGGTTGGACTCGATGATCTTAGAGGACTTTTCCAACTGAAACAATTCTATGATTCTGTGATTTGATTTGGGACATCTCTGCATGCAACCCCCTGTGGCCCAAATGAGCTTTCCTGAACCAAACCAGCCCATAGTTGGGCTGAAGCAAAACCAGGGATGGGCAAAAGGGACATGCTGTGAAGACCGCACAAAGAAACAACTGAAAGCACAACGAACACGTTCACTGTGTCAGAGTTCTCACTATTTAATTAACACAGAAATAGCTCATTAAGAATGTTCATTATTATAAGAAAGAAAACCCTTGGAGCATCTCTCTTTCCTCTGCGGTCCTCACCCTGCCAGCACCCCCCCAGTGAAGGCACCAGTGGCCTCCAGGATAAACACAGGGTTGGCATACTCAGATGGCCATTCTATGACACAGAATCATAGAATCATTTCAGTGGGGAAAGACCTTCAAGATCATTGAATCCGTGATCTTCAGGGTCTTTTCCAACCAAAACAATTTTATGATTCTATGAAAATAGGACTTCACCTTCCTTCTTGCAGAATTTCTTGGTGGTTTTGGCTCCAAGAACGGTGAGGAGAGCATGTCTCCCATAGCCAGGTCTAAGGGACAAATTTGGCTGCCTGGTTTCATGACATTAGAACAACCTGCCCAGGGAAGTGGTGGAGTTACCATCCCTTGAGGTGATAAAAAACACATGTAGACATGGCACTTTGGGTTATGGTAGTCCTGGGCTGATGGCTGGACTTCAGAATCTTGTAGATCTTTTCCAAACACTATAATTCTGTGGTTTGGAACTGGGGTGGTTCAGTGTGGAGAAAAGGAGACTGAGGGGAGATATTCTCACTTTCTAGAACTTCCTGAAAGGAGCTTGGTGCCAGGTGACAGTTGCTCTCTTCTTCCAAGAAACAAGTCATTGGATGAAGAAAGAGCTTCATGTTGTGCAAGGGGAGGTTCAGGTTGAACATGAAGAACAATTTCTTTCACAAAAGGGTTGTTAAGGCCTGGAACATGCTGCCCAGGGCAGTGATGGAGTCTCCATCTCTGGAAGGATTGAAAAGCTCTGGAGGTGTGGTGCTGAGGGACGTGGTTTAGTGGTGACCTGGCAGTGCTGGGTTAATATTTGGACTTGATGATCTCAAAGGTCTCTTCCAACCAAACCAATTGTATGATTCTATGGTCAAGGTGTATGCAAACCAGAGGGTCAGAATTTCTTGAGGAAGGTCATTTAGCTCAAGACCTGTCACCATAAATGATGTTTTCTGGCACAGACCATAGCAGCAGCTCACCATGGAGCACCAGGGGAGGCTTAGGTTAGATATTAGGAAAAATTTCTTTCCTGTGAGAGTGGTCAGGCATTGGAACAGGCTGCCTAGGGAGGTGGTGGAGTCACCATTCCTGGAGGTGTTCAAGAAATGTGTGGAGATGGCACTCCGGGACATGTTTTAATGGCCCTGGTTGTGTCAGTTTGACAGCTGGACTCGATGATCTTAGAGGTGTTTTCCAACCAAAACCATTCTGTGAGTGAGTGGCTTAATTCAGAGGTGCAATGCTGCTGGCAGACTTGAGATGTGAAAACCACTCCTATGGGCAAGTCCATCAGACCAAGCTGTTCACTCCTCTGCCAGGTGTACTGAACGCAGCTCCAATTTCCCATCAGTGCTCTGGGAGCTCAGGCGTAATGGGAAATAAATAACTTGATTTTTTCCTTTTTTTTTTTTTTTTTTTTGTCTTTGTTTTGTTTTTAATACATCTAGCCTTAAATGTTTACTATTGATTTGCCATCTGAACCACTTTGGCAGGGCCAAAATATTACCGGAATGACTCCTCAGTGTTGTCTTGGAAATGTCATGTCATTCTAATTGAGTTTCTTAAAATTATTTAATTGTAGGCAGGGGGAAGAGAGTTTCAGGGCTGAACGATTCGCTGGCGAGCCGGCTGCTTTCCAGGTGCAGGTTGTTGGAGCTGCTCCAGACAGGGAGAAGGCAGAAGATTCCTGAAGGCATGTCAGAGAAAGGCCTTAGAAAGCACAGAACATCACAGGATCACATAGACTCATAGAATGGTAGGATTTGGAAGGGACCTCTGAAGATCATCGAGTCCAACCTCCCTGACAAAGCAGGTCACACAGGAAGGCATCAAGGTGGGTCTTGAAATTCTCCATGGAACAAGACTCCACAACTTCTCTCAACAGCCTGCTCCAGGGCTCTGTCACCCTCACAGTAAAGAATTTTTCCTCATGTTGAATGGGAATGGGTTTGGGTTGGAAAGGACCTTTCTAACTCAACTAGTCCATCCTCCTGCAGTCAGCAGGGACATCAGCAACTAGAGCAGGTTGCTCAGAGCCCCCAAAGAACCTGACCTGGAATGGTACAAGGATGGGACATCTACCACCTCTCTGGGAAACCTGTTCAAAACCTGGCAATATGACTATGGGCAACCAACCCCAAAGATGTGAAAAGCTTGGGCTTTAATACACATCAAAGCAGCTTCCACAATCCCCATGGTGTCTGCAAAGTGGAGGGTGATTTTGGAGCATGAGTGACGACACCACTTGTTTCCTGTGGGTCACACAACTCTAGAGCTGAGCCCACTATGCTGTGTCTATGAACATAGAATATGAGAATGGTTTGGATTGGAAGGGACCTTTAAAGGTCATCTAGTCCAACCCCCCCTTGCAGTCAGCAGGAGCATCTGCAACTGGAGCAGGTTGCTCAGAGATTCAAACAGCCTGACCTGGAATGGTTCCAGGGATGGGGCAGCTACCACCTCTCTGGACAACCTGGGACAGGGTGTCACCACCCTCACTGTAAAAAGTTTCTTTCTTCTCTCCCGTTTAAATCTCTCTCTTTGAGTTTTAAGCCATCACCCCTTGTCCTGTCACATCAGACCCTGCTAAAATGAGTGTTCCCAGCTTTCTTCTCAGCCACTTGAAACACTGAAAGGCCACCAGAAGGTCTCCCTGGAGCCTTCTCTTCTCCAGGCTGAACCACCCCAAGTCTCTCAGCCTGGCCTCACAGCAGAGGGCTTCCAGCCCTTCCATCATTGTTGTGGCCTCCTCTGGCTCTGCGCCAACAGGTCCCTGTGTCTGCTGTGCTGAACATACAAGCACCTATCAGTTGACCACACTCAGCTACAGGTTTCTTGTGCATCCAGCCAGTGAAATCTTGCAGGAGGTGTGGAGAGCAGACACTCACCTCACTGCAGCATCGGATGTCCGCGGGCAGTTCCTTAGCAACCCTGACAAAAGAAAATAGATCACGAGAGAGGCAGAGGCTGGGCCGCCATAATTTAGTAATTTGATAATGATACAGTCCCTGAAATGGCCACCGGCACTGAGAGCTGGGCCCTGGAGAGGCATCCAACACCTTCGGGCTGCTCCTGGCAGATTGGAGCCGACAACATGTCCAAAGCTGTTTGGAAGGAAGCTGACAAAAGCCCCTGTCTTCTCTCTTGATGGACTGAAAAGCAACTAAAAAGTTCACCTCCATGTCACCAGCTCCAATTGTGCCCAGCCAGGTTCGTTAATGACATGGTCTGATGGGAGCAGGAGTAATTTAGGCTCCGGAGATGCTGCGGAGCAAGCGGCTGTGAGTTAATGCAGTGCTGGACCTGAGCATCGGCACGTCCCTCTGGCAAAAGCCTCCACCATGTCCTCTCTGTGGGAGCTGGTGGACGTTTGTGTGCTGTCCACAGCCCCTTTGGGTGATATTCATCACTTTTTGGAGCTGCAGTAATTGTTATGTCACCGTACGAGCAGACACAACCTCTTGCCAGTGTCACTGGGAGGTCACTGGTGAACACTGTCCCCTCCCCACTGCAAGGCTGGAGTGACAGGATGAGGGGTAATGGCTTCAAACTGGAAGAAGCTGGATTTAGACTGAACTTTAGGAAGAAATTTTTCCCCATGGAGGTGGTGAGGCACTGGAAGAGGTTTCCCAGAGAAGTTGTGGGGGATCCAAGACTGGAAGCGTTGAAAGCCAGGGTGGATGGGGCGTTGAACAACCTGGTCTAGAAGGAAGTGTCCCTGCCCATGGCAAGGGGGTTGGAACTAGATGATCTTTAAGGTTCATTCCAACCCAAACCAGTCTGATTCTGTGATTGCAGTCTAACAGCCACAACATCCTTGAGAATCATAGACTCATAGAATGTATCGGGTTGGAAGGGACCCTATAAGGGCATCTTGTCCAATCCCCCCTACATTAAGCAGGTTGGAAGGGACCCTATAAGGGCATCTTGTCCAATCCCCCCTACATTAAGCAGGTTGGAAGGGACCCTATAAGGGCATCTTGTCCAATCCCCCCTACATTAAGCAACCTGATCTTTAACTAGATCAGGTTGCTCAGGGCCCCATCAAGTTTGGCCTTGATTGTCTCCATGGAGAGGACTTCCACCACATGATCAGGGCAGTGAGAAGAGGGAAAATGCTGAAAAAGCCTGAAAGAAACTTGTGTGCCAGGAAGGCATCTCTGCTTGTTGGAGCCGGGACAAGCAGGAACAAAAATGGGGATGGATTTGTTCTTGACATCATTGCAATGTGGATTAGGAGGTACAACAAAGAAAAGCTTTCCCCATCCAGGATCTGGTTCTTCTGTAGGAGCTGTCTCAGACTGTCTCTGCTGCCCCATTTTGCTCCCCCAAAACACCTTGGTAAATCCCAGTTGATCACTCAGGCTTCCTCTGGATGGCTCCTGGCCCATCCTCTACCTTGAGCTCCAGTGGTGCACCTTGCATCCCCTAGATGTATCCCACTCTGCACCTAAAACCATCCCAACCACCTCCCCATGGATCATAAAGCCAAGGGGACAATCCATGGCCATGATCCCACTGGCAAAGAACTGCTGGAGGAGCAATACAATCCACTGGTAAAGAAATAATCTGTAGGGAAGGGATTGTCCCCCTGTACTGGGCACTGGTGAGGTCACACCTTGAGTACTGCATTTATTTTTGGGCCCAAGAAGGACAGTGAGCTGCTGGATTGTGTCCAGAGAAGGGCAACAAAGCTGGCAAAGAGTCTAGAGAACAAGTCCTCTGAGGAGCAGCTGATGGAACTGGGATTGTTTAGCCTGGAGAAAAGGAGGCTGAGGGGAGACCTTTTAGTTCTCTACAGCTCTCAGAAAAGAGACTGGAGCCAGGTGTGTGTTGGTTTCTTATCCCAAGGAACAAGCAATGGGACAAGAAGAAACAGCCTCAAGTTGTACCAGGGAAACTTTAGGTTGGATATGAGGTAAAATTTCTTCCCCAAAAGAGTCGTGAAGCCCTGGAGCAGGCTGCCCAGGGCAGTGGTGGAGTTCCCCATCCCTGGAGGGACTGAAAAGCCATGTGGAAGCCTGAGGGCCATGGTTCAGTGGTGACTTGGCAGTGCTGTGTTAATGGTTGGAGTGGATGATCTTAAGGATCTTTTCCAAGCAAAACAGTTCTACAATTCCATGAACCGTCACCCTTCTTGATCATTGTCTTGCCCATTCGCACCATCTAGCTGCTGCAGCCTCCGCTGACAGAGGCAGGATAAAGGAGAAGCAGCCCCATTCCATGGGGTACAAAAAGGTTTTCTGTGTAGAATCCACCATTTGGATTTGGGCTCCTGTTGCTTCCCCTTACCGTTTTTCCTTGATTTTAGATGGTTCCTAGGTTTCAAATGTTTCCTTCCAACTGGAGATGTGATGTCCACATAGCTGCAGGCACAGACCATATGTACAGGTAGGTGAAACACCTCTTTGTAGAAGGGGTAGAAGGTACAACACAGAGAAAGCAACTAAAACATTGCAGCCAAAATTTGGGGAAGACAATTTGGAGGATTTAAGACCATTTTTTTCTTTCTTCATTGCTTCTTTTCTTTCTTTCCTTTGGAGGGAAAATATCAAGAACCAAGTTTTCTTGATGTCAGTGCTGAAGCTGGTCTTCAGGCTTGGCCCAAGGGATCCTTGGAGAAGCACAAGTAGCAATCTGCAAAACAGCCCCAACAAATTTTATCCCAAAGAGACTTTCTGATCTTGCATTTGCATCAAGAGCTCAAAGAAAAGCTCATTAATTGCCAGGAACTTGAAAGGCTGAAGGTGGGGTGGGCTCATTACAGGCAGCCAAGTGCTTCTCGTACAACCAGGGCTGTAAATCCCCTGTGACCGAGAAGAAGCAAGAGACTTGGGGCCCAAGAAGGTGAAGAAAAGGGCAAGAAAGGCAAAAGAATAATTCAACCCCTGCAAAGCTAACAAGCTTCATGTCCCCTGCTCCTCTCATCTTTCTGCTGACATCCCAGCTGGAAGTGACAGGGCTCTACAGCCAATCTACAGCCACCTTGGAGAGACGTGCAGGGACTTCCAGTACTTAAAGGGGGGCTACAGAAAAGCTGGGGAGGGGCTATTTATCAGGGATTGTAGTGGTAGGACAAGGGGTAAGAGTTTCACAGCAACCCAGCAAGGTGCGGGTTGGAAGGAACCTCTGGATATTATCCAGTCCAACCCCCCTGCTCCAGCAGAGGTGCCCAGAGCAGGTTGCCCAGGATCACAATGGCCAGGTGGGGTTGGAATCTCTCCAGAGAAGGGGATTCCGCAACTCCCTGTGCAGCCTGCTCCAGATCTCCATCACCCTTACAGGAAAGAAGTTTTTCTCGTGTTCAGATGGAACCTCCTGGGTTTCCCTTTGTCCTGTCACTGGGAACCGCTGACAAGAGTCTCCCTCTTGCCTCTCACTCTTTAGCTCTTGCCAGGCTGCTCTTCCCCAGGCTCAACAGCCTCAGGGCTCTCAGCCTTTCCTCCTCACAGAAATGCTCCAGGCCCCTCAGCATCTACATGGCCCTTCAAACAAAAAGAGGGTTGATTTAGATTAGGTGTTAGGAAGAAATTCTTTGCTGTGAGGGTGGTGAGACATCAGAACAGGTTGCCCAGAGAAGCTGTGGATGCCCCATCCCTGGAAGTGATCAAAGCTAGGTTAGACAGGACTTCAGGCAACCTGACTTAGTGGAAGATGTCCCTGCCTATGACAGGGAGAATGGAATGAGATGATCCTTACAGTACCTCCAAACCCAAAGCATTCTATGACTCTGTGATTCTGTGATGACTTTCTGCTGAGCTGCTGGAAAGAGTGAAAATCACCCCCGAAACGGGGTCACAGGGAAAAGAAACCCGTGGAAAACGAGGCTCATGGGAGAGGAAGGGCTGTTCTCTGTAGGGTTATGGAGCGATGGGAGAGAGGCAATCTCATATCACAATGAGATCCTTCTCCCTCTGCAGCCTTGAAAATGTAGATTGAGCCTTAGAGATGATTCAGGAAGAGATGAAGCAAACCATTCAAGCCCCTCTATGGCTCTACAGTGCATCCATGTCCAACTCTACGCAACTGTGATGCTGGAAGCACTGAAGAGGTCCTCAAATCACATTCTCTCTGCCTCCCCAAGCCAAGTAAAACTTCTGTGCAGGTATCTGGGGCACGTTTTTTGCTTTCAAGGCTTCTGCTATGATGTGACCACAAGTCACTGTGTCTTATTTTCCCCAGTAGCAGAATGGTTGTAGTGATGAAACTTTAATAAGATCCTCTTCAGCTGCCCACATTTTGGCTTTAAATGATGATTCACAAAAGGAAATTGAGCTGGGTGAGAGCAGGAGAGGCTGCAGAGAGGTGGGAAGGTGTCCTGCTCCTGGAGAGACAGACGCAGGAGGGAGCCACGCGGGGACGGTCATGACATGATCTTGCAGGAGGTTGGTCATTTGGGGAGAAACTTTTAAAAACAGAGTCATGGAATGGCTTGGGTTGGAAGGGACCTTTATAGGTCATCTACCTACAGTCAGCTGGGACAGCTGCAACTAGTGCAGGTTGCTCAAAGATTCAAACAGCCTGACTTGAAATGGTTCCAGGGATGGGGCAGCTACCACCTCTCTGGACAACCTGGGACAGGGTCTCACCACCCTCACTGTAAAAAGCTTCTTCCTTCTCTCTAATCTAAATCTCCCTCTTTTAGTTTAAAAACCATCACCCCTTGTCCTGTCACAACAGGCTCTGCTGTGCCCAGCTTTCTTCTCAGCCCCTTGAAGCACTGAAATGCCACCAGAAGGTCTCCACGGAGCCTTCTCTTCTCCAGGCTGAACAACCCCAACTCTCTCAGCCTGGCCTCACAGCAGAGGGCTTCCAGCCCTCCCATCATTGCTGTGGCCTCCTTTGGCCCTGCTCCAACAGGTCATGTCTGTCCTGTGCTGAGGACTCCAGAGCTGGCCCCAGCACTGCAGGTGGGGTCTCAGCAGATCAGAGGGGCAGAATCCCCTCCCTCCATCTGCTGGCCACTTGTTTTGAGAATTTGAGTCCTCTGTGCCACCACCCAGCTCCCACGGGTGCTCCAGGCTGTTCGTAGTGTGTCTCACTCCTTCCCTAGGGTTATCTGGAGTGGTTTTCATGCCATGACATTTTCAGTTTTGCAGAACAATCTCCTTTCTCATCCCTTGAAAAGTCCGAATCAGGCATCTGGAAGCCATGGTAGCCCACCAGTGACAGCCAAACCAGTCAGAGTTGCTTTTAAAGCAGACTGGTAGGGATGAACCAGGCACTTTGACTTCTCCCATCTTTCTTTCTTAGGTGCTATCTTCTCTTTCCTATTTTCCCCTAATGAAATCACTCCACGTCTCTGTTTGTTCAGCCTCCTTCTTCCATCCCTAGACCAATAAAATCAGGAGAGGTGAGTCCATAAGCCACTCTGAAGCATGCAGGCCAAATAGGGTCTCCTGAGTGCTCTTCAAGACTCTAGCAATCACCTGCAGCCCTCAGGGAGAAAAAGGTTACAAAAAACACCTCTCCAAGGATATACAATGGGAGAGAACCACTGGTGAAGTCCTCACTGTCCACTTCAGGCAAGAACCCTTCTTCCATGGGTTGGCAAATTTGGGTTGGGTCAAACCTGTGTGGAGTTCAGCATTACCCAAAGAACTGCATAGTTAGATACCTCCTGCCAAACTTCAGGCTTCTATGAAGTTAGATACTTCCTGCCAGCTTCAGGGATCCCTGCAACATCCCCTGATCCAGCAATGCTAACTGAGCTACCAGCACTAACTCAAGTTCTTCTCACCTTGTGAAGGTTGAGGAAAGGCAAGACAGAAGCCAAGCAGGAAGGAGCCAAAGGTTGCTGAGGATAGTACTCACACATCCACAACAAGCACAAAGTGAAATCGTTTTAATAGACCTCCACCACAGGGGACGGCTTGGAAATAGCTCTCATCCATCACTGCTTCCTCACCACAAAACATGAGCTGAAGGGCTTCATCAGTTCCAGGGACCATGAAGCCCTTGTGCCTCTGCAATAAATGAGTCCACAAGCTTTTGCCAGCAGGAGAGGAGAGAGGACTGCAGACCAGATGGTGCTTTCCCTCACTCTTGCTGGGAAGAGGACCACAAGGCTCTTTATGTTGGAGTCTGCAGGTGGGTTTGCTTGCCCAAAAGTACATCCAAAGGCTCCATAGATTGAGTAACCAAACCACCTTCCAGGTCCCAGTGAAGGAGAGGAAAGGAAAACTTGTCCAGGAGATGAAGGCTTCAAATGAAAATGAGAGAGAAGTGAACTGCTGGAGTGCTGGATCCTGATGTATCTCAGTCAACAACTGGAGGTGACTGAGGGGAAAACTCTCTACCCACAAGTGAAGCCAAAGAGGAGCTCTCAGCATTACCAGTCACTGCCTCTCAGACAGGGGCTGAGTGAGAAGATGCTTATCCAATAATATCAGTCATGGCTCCTCTTCTTCAAAGGAACAGCTGTGACCATCACTTGTGTGTGGATGGAGAGTGAGAACATCTTCCCATCCTAATCTGGAATGCATCCAGGGTCACTATTGGCTGCTGTTACTTTTCATGAGGTTGCCTAGAGGATTTTCCCCACTTATGGTAGGATTTGTGTTTTCCCAGTGGTTGGACCTGATGATCTCAAAGGTCTCTTCCAAACTCAATAGTTCTATGATTCTATAATTCTACCTGCTCCCTACAAGGCCTTGGCTTAGAAGAAGGTGGCTATGACATTTCAAAGCAAGTTTCAGAGAAGAGCTCTAGAGGCAGGGCTCAGTAGCATGCTGAAGCCACCAGCCCAGCTGCAGATCTGCAGTGGCCATTGGAAGGACCCTCCACCAGAGGTCTTACTATTTTGGGGGTCTGAGCACAGAACCACATGGAACAACCCCTGTTTCCAGGAGGAGATCTTCATCCCCATCCTCCTTCTAGCACAAAGCATTGCTGCTTGCAAAACAGTGCCAGGGGACACTGCAGGAGACCTCTGTCTGACCACACCAGGACCGGAATGGTCCTGGGATTGCAGACTGGGCTTTTTTTTTTTTCCTGCCTGGCTGCTGTCTTGGGGCAATCTGAGTTAATTCTGCTGGCTCTTCATGGCTTTAGGGAGTTTGAAGGTTTTCAAGACACACACTATCTCTTTTCTCCATGCTGCACCTGGGACCACGCTACCACATCCTCAAAGAAGTTGCCCAAGACGTCAGTCTGCCAGAGGTTTTCTCTGCCTGCATGGGAGGAGAAAAGCCCCAGAGATGGGAAAGCAGGCAGAAGGTGGAGCAGGGCAATTCTGTCCTTACTACTGCTGCAGTTTATAAGCACTGGCCTAGGGCAAACCCCTGCCAAGTCCCCACTCATCAAAAAAGAAATGTTAATTGGGATAAGGCTGTTAATTAACTCTGAAAGCCCCAACAGACATCCTTAGGGGGTGTAAAAATCTTTGCATTTCAAACATCTTTGCACTGAGCAGCTGGCTACCTGGAGGAGTGGGGGGAAAGCACTTCTGGGTGGTCCTACAGAGTCTCAACATCGGTGACAACTCCACTTGTGGGTGACTCTCACCAGGCTGTTGGGAGGCATCTTTTTTGTTTGTTTCCCTCTCTCTCTCTGCCAGTCCCCCCCCCCCCGCCCTCTACCCCCCAACTACCCCACCCCCGCTTCTTTTGTTGTTTTTTTTTCCCCTTCTGAATGGGGAGAGGCACCACAGCCCCATGACGTTCCCGGCTCTTTCTGATTTCATTTTAATGCAATCATGCCCCAAACGAAGGCTCCGCGTCTGGAGTTACGCCTCAGACCTCGTGATCTCTCATTTTTACAGATACACGAGGGAGGGGGAAAGCGTTTCCATAGAGAGACCAACAGGAAAAAAAAAAAAAAAAAAGAAAAGGGAAAAAAAAATCTCACTAGCCTCTGGAATAACAATAAAAGAAAAGCCAGGGTGCAGAAGTTCAGGAGAACGTGCCTGATGCTTCTCTCCTTGGAGTGAGACCACAGCAATCCCTTCCCATCCTGACCACCGAGGACAACCAGGTAGGTGAGTGCCTGGATTTCATTTCTCAAGCAGCATCTAGCTCCTTTTGCAGAAACTTTAAATATTTCAGTGGGAGAGCAGATTCCACCTTTCCTTGCAAGACAAAAAACAGACAAACAAACAAAAAAAACCAAGGCAGGACTGGGAAAAGATATTCAAGATATAGTAAGAGATGCCCCTCCAACCCTCCCTCCTGAGCAGAGAAATATCTTTTTTATTGTTATTATTTTAACAGTTTTCAGAGTTAGATCAGACTGGGCAGCATGGGAAAGGTTTGGAAATCTTTGGAAATCAAAAAAGTAAGGCTGTAAATCTAGGTGAGTGCCTGGATTTTTTTCATTTCTTAACCAGCATCCAGCTCCTTTAGCAGAAACTTTAAATATTTCAGTGTTTCCCTTGGGAAAGCAGATTCCACCTTTCCCTGCAAGAAAAAAAAAAAAAAGAAAGGCAGGGTTGGGTTGGGAAAAACTGTTTAATATATTAAGAAACTTCCCCCCAAACCTTCCCTCCTGAGCAAAAAAAAAAAATTACTATTATTATTAACAACAACATTACTAACATTATGGACATTATTATTAACATTGTTATTAGCATTATTATTATTAACATTATTATCATAATCATTAACATTATGATCATTATTTTAAGAGGTTTTGGAAGCAGATCAAGCTGAGCAGCATGAGAAAGGTTGGGAAATGCTGAGAAATTGAGAAGTAAGGATATAAATCCAGAATATAAATCTTTGCTCCCTCCTCATGAGCAAAGAAATATATTCATTATTATTATTATTCCAACAGTTTTTCAGAGTAGATCAGGCTGGACAGCATGGGAAAGGTTTGGAAATCTTGGGAAATTGAAAAGTAAGGAATATGATTATTTTTTTATTATTATTACTATAACACTTTTGGAGAATAGATCAGGCTGAGCAGCATGGGAAAGGTTTGGAAATCTTGGGAAATAAAAGTAAGGAATATCTTTTCTTTATCACTGTAATGATTTGGGAGTTAGATCAGGCTGGGCAGCATGAGAAAAGTTGGGAAATGTTGAGAAATCAAAAAGTAAGGCTGCAAACCCAGGTAAGTGCCTGGATTTCATTTCTTAAGGAGCATCCAGCTCCTGTAGCAGAAACTTTCAATGTTTCAGTATTTTCCTTGGGAAAGCAGATTCCACCTTTCCCTGCAGGAAAAAAAGAAAGGCAGGGTTGGGAAAAACTGTTCAATATGTTAACAAACTTCCCCCCAAGCCCTCCCTCCTGAGGGAAAAAAAAATACTTCAACAGTTTTGGGAGTTAGATCAGGCTAGGCAGCATGGGAAAGGTTTGGAAATCTCAGGAATTTGAAAATCTAAGTAATATGTATTTTATCACTAGAGCAGTTTGGGGAGATAGATCAGGCTGGGCAGCATGGGAAAGGGGTTAAAAATCTTGGGAAATGAAAAGGCTACAAACCACTGCTGAGATGAGGAGGAGAGGAGGACACTGCCCAACCTGATCTGTTCTGCACAGCCTGGTCCAGGAGGACACTGCACAGCCTGGTCCAGCTGGAATTTTGGAGCCTTGGGAACCATCATGGTCAGGAAGGATTCATCAGGAAAGTGGAAGTTGCATTAGACAGAAAGAGTTTAGAAGATCTCCAGGTCTCATCCAGGGTGATATTTTATACCAGACTTACTTTTTGATGGGGAAGAAAAATCGCTTCATCCAGCATCTTTGCTGCCAAGGAGCCTGTGATATCCAGCTCATAGCTTCGTCCCAGTTTGCAGAGCTGCCTTGCTGGAGGGATTGAGTTTTTCTCCTTGAAAGCCAAGAGGCAATCTTCAGCTGACACAAAAATGGTCCCATCGTGGCTGTTGGCACCATCTCAATACTCTGCCTGGAAATTGCTCATGGGCATCCCAGCAATTTCCACCAGCAGGCACAGACCTGCAGGTCACCCTCCGGCAGCAGCAGATTTAACTCCATCTTCCTCAGATCTGCTGCAGGAGGTTTTTCTTCTTTTCATTGTTTTATTATTATTATTATTTATGTATTTTTAGGGGAATAAAACTAAATCCCAGCTTGCTTCCTGGTCCAAACAAACTTTCTGGCATGCCAGGACATGAAAAAACAAATAAACAAACAAACATGAAAAAATATTAAACTCCATAATATCAGCTCATGGTGATGCATATGTTTTGCTGGTTTAATTTGATTTTTGCTTTCTTTTTTTTTTTTCCTTCCCCCACCCCAAGATAGTCACCCCATCCCGGACTTGGAAGTGTGGAAGCATTTCAATCACGTTTCCCCCTTGTCCTGCTGTTCCCCTTGCTCAACCAAGGTCCCCAAAGATTTAAAAAAAAAAAAAAAAAAAACCAAGATGGCCACAGGGTCAAAACACCCATTTGAGATAATCATGAAATAGCTGTCAGAAAGAGGAGAGGTGGACAGGATGCTACTGGGAAAGATAAGGTGGAGGTACTGCTACTAGGAGAGGTGACATGGAGATGATGCATCGAGAAGAGGTGAGGTGGAGATGCTGCTGCTATGGGGAAAGGCAAGGTGGAGATGATGCATGAAGAAAAGGGGAGGTGGAGATGCTGCTGTGGGGAGAGGTGAGGTGGAGATGCTGCTGTGGGGAGAGGTGAGGTGGAGATGCTGCTGTGGGGAGAGGTGAGGGGGAGATGCTGCTGTGGGGAGAGGTGAGGTGGAGATGATGCTATGGGGAGAGGTGAAGTGGAGATGATGCTGTGGGGAGAGATGAGGTGGAGATGCTACATGGAGAAAGGGTCAGGTGGAAATGCTGCTATGGGAAGAGGCAAGGTGGAGATGCATCAAGAAAAGGTGAGGTGGAAATGCTACATGGAGAAAGGGTCAGCTTGGAAATGCTGCTATGGGGAGAGGCAAGGTGGAGATGCATCAAGAAAAGGTGAGGTGGAAATGCTACATGGAGAAAGGGTCAGGTGGAAATGCTGCTATGGGGAGAGGCAAGGTGGAGATGATGCATCAAGAAGAGGTGAGGTGGAGACACTGCTATTGGGAGAAGTGAGGTGGTGATGATAAATGGAGAAAAGGTGAGGTGGAGATGCTGCTATGGGGAGAGGCAAGGTGGAGATGCTGCTGCTGGGGGAGGAGAGGTGGAGATGCTGCTATAGGGAGCAGTAAGATGGAGATGCTGCTACTGGGAGAGCTGAGATGAAGATGCTGCTACAGGGATATGTGAGGTTGAGATACTGCTATAAGGAACAGTGAGGTGGACATGCTGCTATGGGAAGAGGTGAGGTGGAGATGCTCTCCACAGCCCAGGAGAGGCCAGTGACAGCTCAAACCAGCTCAGTTCTTTCCCAGCAGCTATGCAGGTTCTGCAAGGGTTTTTGAAGATGTTCTTATTCTCCACCCAGCGGCTCAGGGCCAAACAATGTCCCCAGGAGAGCAGGAAATTCAATCAGGCACAAGAAATTTAATAGTTCCTAAAATCATGCCCCAAGCCCTTCATCCTGCTAGAAGGGCTTGCAGGGAGTTTGCTGGGGGGTGGGGGGAGCTGCTTCACCCAGAGCTACATCACAGCTTCAAAGGGGAAGGTTTTGGGGTAGGAGGAAGGTCTTCATCCTGTTACACTTTAGCAGCCAGAAACTAAGTCCCAGGATTTAAATTTGGGACTGAGAGAATGAGAGATTTGAATCCAAATTGCCCTCCCAGGGGTTGTGCCTGGAAAAGGGTTTTCCAACCCTCTCTTACAGTGATGACTTTGGTGGTGCTGCCTGGGTCACGCCATGGTTTCTGCATGCCCTTCATCTTTCATCTGGACACAGGGCAGAGCCAAGGGGACGGTTGTTGCCTGGGGAAGCTCCACTGAGAGCCAGCGAAGGGCAGAGCTAAGGGGATAAACCTGCCCCAGCCTCCCCAAGGCCAGGGCTTGCCATGAGATGTGCTTGCCACAAGATGGGGCCCGAAGATTGGGAATGTCAGCACGACTCCAGGCACTGGGAGGGGCTGGATGACCTCGGGGCTGGCTTGGGGACATCCATCTGACCTTGAGGTTGGCAAAGACCCCCACCGGGACGTCCCTTTTGGTGGCCTTCTTGAGTGGCTGTGTGGGGATGAAGAGAGATGGATTGCTTCCTGAAAATATAGAAATGGGGAGATTCTGCAGAGCAGGAGGACTGTCCAGAGGTCTTCAGTCTTCCCCAAAGCCCAGAATGACCATATTTCATGCAGGGAGTGATGCTGCTGAGCTGTGGTTTTGGACATGCCCCCAAGTCCCCAGGCAGGGCTCTCCACAGAAGGGATTGTGCCCCAAATGTGCCATCAAATCATAGAATCATAGAATGCTTAGGGTTAGAAGGGACCCTTAAAGGGCATCTAGTAGATGGGGTAGCTTGTCCTGAACACAGGGTAAAAGGGGGCCCTGGGGATGGAGCCACGGTGTAACAAGAACTCTCAGAGCATCCAAGGCCAGGGCTGGAGAGGGGTAATGGAGCCATCACACTGGATGGGTGGTAGATCATCCCTCCAGCATTTAGGCTGACTGTTCCCTACTCTCCAGGTGCTTTTCAAAGGGAGTTGTGTGAGCAGGTGAAGAGTCAATTTCTGGCTTCAAAGGATGCAGAAACTTCTCTGGTGGCTTCAGGCTGAGCAGAAAGGAACTGAAATGAGAATTCCCCTTTACAGCAGCTGGCAGTACCAACAGTTACTCAGGGGAGGTGTTAGCAAGGTGGAGAGGGTTGCCTGGGGACACCAATGAGATTGTCCCAGACAAGGAGGCACCAACTGTAGAAACCAGCTCTCCTGAAGCAGGCACTTGCATTCCAGTGAGGGGATGGCCAAATCCTCCCATCCGTGGAGGCTGAAGCATTGCAAAGCACTGTGAGCACCCCACCACCTATCCAGCACCCCAAAACCAAAGGCTGAGGGGTTGCACTTTGAAGGAAGAGACCCCAAGACAAATCATTGCCACCTGTCCTAATCATTAGATGGAAGGGGGAGACCAGGAAGGTGAAGCCAGGAATGCGGAATCAGGGAGGGGAACCCAGGTCTATGGGATGAGGGAAAATGAGAGGCTGATGGTGGTCTGCCCTGGGCTTTGTGGGAAGCTCACGTCCATCTCTACCCTCCCCTTGCTCTCTCCACCAGGCAGGTCACCACAATGCCCCACACCAGGCTGCTGCTCCTCCTCACCCTCCTCTGTGCCGCCGAGACCGGCCGGGCTCTCCACCTCTACAACGCAGCCTCCATCTTCAGCTGCCTCAACGCAGCCCTCGCTGATGCCCAGAAGAGCCACCCAGAGGAAAACACCATCTTGGACAAGCGCGGCCTTGCCTCCCCATCGCCACAGGAGGCACCTGAGGAGGAGGAGGAGGAGGAGGAGGAGGTGGAGGACGTGGTGGATGAAGAGATGGGGAAAAGGACGTTCCCGGGGGAAGGCCATTACAAATACGTCTCCCAGGCGCAGGTGAAGGGGAAGAGCTACCAGAACCGGGCCAAGAGCGACCGCCGCACCAAGGTGACCCTCTCCCTCGACGTTCCCACCAACATCATGAACATCCTCTTCAACATCGCCAAGGCCAAGAACTTGCGGGCCAAGGCGGCCGCCAACGCCCACCTGATGGCCCAGATCGGCCGGCGGAAGTGACCCCGGCGGGCAGGGGCAGCTCGGAGCGGGGCTGGCTGCTGGGGGCCACCACCCGCCCCAGCCCACCAGCCCAAGGGGACTGACAGCCCTGTACGATATCAGTGTTGTATAGTTTTGACCATAGAGCTACCCAACTTTCATATCTCTTCTTCCTCCTTCTCTCCTTCCTGGTCTCCTCCATCCCTCCTCCGGGACGTTTCCATGTGCGGGGAAGGGGCTCGTGTCCAAGGCGGGGCAGGGGGGGTGTCACCTCTGGAAGATCCCTGATTAAAGCTACACTCTCTTGAGTTTCCAATGCTTTGTTCTCCCATCGCCTCCACCAGGTCTGGCTCAGGTCTGGCTCAGGTCTGTCTGGTTCTGTAGCCTTTCCAAAGCATCTCTCCAGCTCAGCCTCACAGCCCCGTTCCCACCACAGTCCAGATGCTACTCCTTCAGAAGTCCCCAAACCCAAAACTACACACAGTCATCACCACTGAGAAGGGAAAAACGAGACTGGTCAGGGCCCCCAGGAGAGATTGCCCAGCTCTCCTCTCGAGGCCTCTCTCAGTTATAAGGCACGCTTGCCACCACTCCTTTTCTCAGCAGCAGCTTCAGCAATCACAGCTGGGACAACATCTTGACAACTTCCACATCCACATGTCCCTCCGTGAGCATCCCCAGGCCTTGGGTTGGTGAGTTTGGACCCAGCAGTTGCAGGACCCTCCCTGACTGTTCCAGAAACACCCCATGGGGTCTGTCCATGTTGTCCAATCCACCTGCCTACTTTTCTGTCTCTCCCCCTTTCCTGGTAGACCTCTGTTCCAGTCCTGGGGCTCCCCATACACAGACTGTCCCCTGTTCTTTTCCATCCTCCACTGAACCCCAGCTCACCAAGCTCCCACTCCTTCACCTTGGACTATTTATCCCTTCCTTTAAACCTCCCTTTCTCTTCACCTCCCAGCCCAGCTCCAAGGTGAAACTGCATCCCATAGCCTTCATCCCTGCATGCAGCAGGCATGGGAAGTGGAGACAAATTTGACCACTCTTCCCCAGGAGATGTTTGACAAGAGCAGCAATGCAGCTCCCACCAGCCCCATCCAGAGCACAGTCATGGGGAGCACTCCAGGTGGAACACTAAGAGGAGACATGTCTCAGGTTGAAGGCGTGGCAGCCATCTCCAGAGGCATAGCTAGAATCTCCTCACCATCCCCAGAGCAGGTAACACAGCTGAATTCAGCCATAGAGAGCCCATGCTTAGGAGAACAAGGTTCCTAGATGATCCACTCAGGACCCAAAAACCAAAAGCAAAATCATATAGCAGGTCCATGAGGTGTTTTCCCTGTTTTACACCCAGGGAAACTGAGGCCCACATGAACATTCATGGTCAGGCAAAGCAGGACAAAGCAAGCCCAGACCTGGCCAGGCATGCAGCTGGACACACTCTTAGCCCTTTCTGGATCTGGCCAGAGGTGTCCCCAGGTTGTCTAGCTCAGACTTTCTGATGCACAGACCTATCTAGAGGAGTCTTGGCACAGCAAGAAGTGGCAGAGCCATGGGAGAAACCATTGCTTTGAGCAGAAAGTTGAAAGGATTTTCCCCAGTGAGCTCCAGTACAGCACTGGTCCAGGATGGGAACAAGCTTTTCCCCACCATCAGCTGCTGTGGGGATCTGCACCAGCCCTACTTGTGGTCCCTTCCCAGCAGTGGGTTAGACAAAGGCAGTATCTCAGCCCTGTGCTGGAAACCCACATGCCACATGCCTGAGGCACACACCTAAGTCTTTCTTCTGCTCTCCTTTACTGCAGGCAAATAACACTCCAGTGACACCATAGGAGTAGATGAGCCCAAGGTGTCTGCTGGCACCTTGTTTGCATGGCTGGTGGCTGCGGTTTGCATGTCCAAAACCGAGATGGCAACAGCAGATACCAGTTGATGATCCGTGATGGAGAAAGCAGAGATCTTCCCTCCCTAGATGCACCCCTGTGGGGGAATCTCACCCACACCCACCATGAGCTTGGACAAACCCTTCCACAATTAATCCTCCTCCTCAGCTTCTGCCACAGGAGCCCAGGGGTTGCTTGGAAGGGCTGAGATGCAGGTGGAGGTCAGAACAGCCACATGGCTGAATGGGAACAGGAGCACTGACATTTCCATCAGCACACACCTGGGGCTGGGAGCATGCAGAGCCAATGCCACCACACTCAGGAAGGACAGCATTGAAGATGTGCTGCTCTGAAGAAGCCACATGAGGGTTGGGTCTCCCCTGCCATTTCACACAGGGGTGAAACCCAAACTCTTGGCATTGTCCTCAAAAAGCTTGGTTTGCTCAGGTGTGGGTGCACAGCCACCTCACGCTCATGCTGACTAGCAGATCCTCCTGCACCTACTGCTGGATCCCATCCAGCCTCTTCATAATCCTTCCCCCAGGCAGCCAGGTCTTCCCTGGCCTCCAGGAACCTGCTTTAAGTCCTTTTCCTCCACGGGACAATGGTCAAAAGCCTCCTTCACCCACATCAAAGCAAATCAGAGATGCTGCTCCTGTCACAAGCAGGACAGGGAAAGGTTTGCCCCCTTGTACCTAGCACTGGTGAGGCCTCACCTCGAGTACTGGGTTCAGTTTTGTGGACATTGAGGTGCTGGATTGTGTCCAGAGAAAGGCAACAAAGCTGGTGAAGGGTCTGGAGAACAGGTCTGGTGAGGAGCAGCTGAGGAACCTGGGGTTGTTCAGCCTGGAGAAAAGGAGGAGAGACCTCCTGGCTCTTCACAACTCCTTGACAGGAGATTGGAGACAGGTAGGGTTGTTCTCTTCTCCCAAGAAACAAGTGATAAGATGAAAGAAAATAGCCTCAAGCACCTGGGATGTCCCATCCTACTCTTTGGGTGGTCTGCCCTACTCTTGGGATGTCCAGCCCTGCTCCTGGGATCACAGAATGGTGAGGTTTGAAAGGGACCTCTGGATATCATCTAGTCCAGCCCCCCTGTCAAAGGAGGTTCATCTACAGCAAGTTGTGCAGGATCATGTCCATCTGGTGGGTTTGAAAGTCTGCAGAGAAGGAGAGCCCATGACCTCCCTGGGCAGCAGGTTCCAGTGCCCCATCATCCTTAATGATGTCCTGTCCTGCTCCCAGGAACAAAGCCACCCTGAGACACACAGGAGCTCTGCACAGGTCCCTCTCAACACAATCACAACACGGACAGGAGCACATCAAGATGCAAAATCCAATCCCACTCTTCAAGGGAGGGTGAGAAGCTGCCCTCCCTCTCAGCACCAAGTCTTCTGGCTGACAGATGGGTACTTTGCTTTGCCTCATGGTCCTGTCATGTGCTTTTGCTTTCACTCATGGACTTCCATCTTCCAGGCCACTTTCTCCAGCTTTCACCCCAGGGAGAGTTTCATTATCTGTTCTCCCTCTTGGCAGGCTCCAAACCTCCCACCAAACTCAAGAAGAGCAGTGGGACAGAGCGTATCCCTCCCATGTCCAAGACACTTTAGTAGCTTTAGTAGCTCCTCTAGAGGCTATCTCCATGCCTTGAGTCTAAATTAGCTCTTGGAACTTGTGTTTCTGGTCTCTGGGACATCCCATGTCAGGGAGTTTCTTGCTTTTGTGTGTGCTGCATGGAAAATAAAACCATTGTCCATTTGCAGTGGGATGGTCTTGGTGCCTCTCAGTCATGGCCTTATGTCATTTATTGTCACCTCTCTCCACAGCTGCCCCAAGTCCTCCAGGGCATCCAGCTTTTGTGGCACTGGTTAAAGAGGAGCCAGCACTGCCCTAGAGATGAAAGAGTTCAGTTTTCTTGTGGTATCAGTGATGGAGAAGTCAGTCCAGCCCCATGACACTGCCCCCTCAATGCAATTCCTGCCTATCCCCAGGAGATTCAAAGCCAAAGAAACTCCAGGCTCCATGGGTCTGCAGGTGCAAGTCCTTGCATCTTGATGACCACACATGGCTACATCTCCCTGAGCAGAAACACCTGGCCTCTTTGCCACCTCTTCAGCACATCCCAGCTCCACCTTCTATAAAAGGTCCAAGAGGGAGGTGGGTGGGATGTAGTCTGATCTCAGTGGGGTGGTGGTGTGTGTGGTGAGGAGCCCAGGAGGTTCAGAGCCATGGTGAGTAGCTGTGGGGCTTGGGTTTGCTCTCTGACAGCCATGGACTGGTCGTCCTCAGTTCTGTAAGAGGGTGCCGGTGAAGGCAGCTTTTACTTTCTAGCTGCAGGAAGGTGTCTTGCTCCTGGCTGTGGGCTTCTCTGGGGGCAAAAGTGGTTGTAGGCTCTAGAGGAGCATTGTGAGCCCTGGAGAAGGGGTTCTTGAGCAGTGCAGAGCTTGTGCTTGAGGGTGTCCAGAGCTACTAGGCTGGTATCCACCTCCTTCTGACCTGGAGAGGTCTACCTTTCTGAGATGCCTTCACACCTCTCTATCTTTCTGTGTGAAGGTACTTTGAAGGTCTTGCTGGTGGCCTCTGACACAAGGCTGAGCTAGCTGCTCACCTGGTGCTGCTGTGGAGCTTGGGCAGATATGGAGCAGGGGATGAAGGGCTCTCCTTGTGGAGGTTGGCCTTACATCCCTGTTCTGGCACTGCTGGCATGGAAGGGAAGCTGCAGTGGTGGCTGTGGACTGATACACTAGACAGGACCCTAGGGCAAGAATTTGCTGTCCTGGTTCTGTGCTTGGCTGGGGTCCTCCTGTGCAAGAAGAAAATCTGAATGTTGCAGTGCTGGGTCTCCAGCCCAGTCTACACCTAGAAGCAGGTGGTGAGGGCAGTCTAAGTTTTGGGTAAGCCCATCAGAGGCTTTTCTATCTTGTAGCTCAGGCCTTCCTGAAGTGGATGTAGGGTTTTCCCTGCCTGGTGAACTTCAGCAGAAGTCTTGCTCCAGTTCCTCTGAACCCAAAAGCTTGGCTTTCACAGCCTCCTGTGGCAAGGAGTTCAGTACTCAGCCACCCTTTCTGCACAGGGTTTCCTCCCTTTGGTTCCAGCCAAAGCAGTTGCTTCATGGAGCAACTGTTAGTCTTGTATGAAGAAGATGGATGGTCCCTACCCATCATCACTTGGATCCTCTCTAGCTATCTCCAGCCAGGTGATCTTGCAAGGTTGTATCTGGTGTAATTGGAGATGACAAACTGCTCAGATTCCTGAAGCCAAACAGCCCAAGCTTCTCCCATCAGACAGGCAGAGGTCCTCTGCTGCTGCCCATCTGGGTGGGGAGCAAGGGCAGTGCTTGCACTGCTGTCTAAGGTTGGGTGAGATGGATTGTTCCCACATCAGGTGAAGTACCTGGGCAGGTTTTTCTGTGCTCTCTCTTCTGCTTCAAGGCAGGGTGAGCAAAGCAAAGAGAAGAAACTGAGCAGTTGGACTCGACAGCCATGATGTGCCCTAGGTTCAGCTCTTGGGCTTGATGGCCTGCTCCTGGGACCAGGGCTCTTGAGCAATGTCAGGACAGTGTTGGGATGTAGAAGGACCTACTGTAATGGACTAACCTCTGCCTCAGCCCTGGTGGGAGACTGAAACCTCTCTCTGAAGGGTTAATGCTTAGTTTTTGCTCACTCAGCAGGTCTTGGGTGCCTGCTATGGTGAAAATGTCCTGACTGCTTCCAAGCTGGGTTAATACTCCTCTTGTCCATAGGTTGTTGGCCTCATGCTCTGTAAAGACACCCAGAAGCTCCAGCTTTAGTCTAATTCCTCAATGCACATTCCTAACATCCTTCTCTCCCTTCCCCATCCAGAGGGAGTGTATTTCTGTCCACATTGGCCAGGCTGGTGTCCAGATGGGGAACTCCTGTTGGGAACTGTATTGCCTGGAGCATGGAATCGAGCCAGATGGCACCATCTCCCCCAGTGCACTCTCAGAGCAATTACACTCTTCCTTTGGAACCTTCTTCAATGACACAGGCTCAGGGAAGTATGTTCCCAGAGCAATGTTTATTGACTTGGAGCCCAGTGTTGTTGGTAAGTCATGGAAGGTCTCCAAACCGTTTTGGGAGTCAAGGGAGACTGTTCTCTGTCCTGAAGTGTTGTGTTGGCCACCTAAACTCCTGGTGAGGCTGCTCCATTTTGATAAATGCATCTAAATTACTGCCAGGAACTTGGTAGATAGTGGATCTTGTGCCAGTGGGTGGTGGGTTGAAAATTCCCCCCAACATACAATTGCCAGACCAACTCAGTTAGAAAGCAAATGAAGCTGGATTTACAACCAAACCCACAATCTAAATATGAAATGTACTGAATATGTAGAAAATATACAATATTTACATATATATTTACAAATAGCAGAAGAAACCCCCTGGACAAAACCAGGGGCTACTAATAGCTTCCCCTCCCTGCTCCCTTCCCTCCCCCTGCACACAGGACAAGAGAAAGAGCAGAGAGTTGTTGTTAGTACAAGAAGGCAATCACAGAATCAACCAGGTTGGATGAGACCTCCAAGCTCATCAAGTCCAACCAGTCACCCAACCCTGGCTAATCAACTGAGTGCCTCATCCAGGCTTTTCTTAAACACCTCCAGGGATGTCAACCCCACCACCTCCCTGGCCAGCCAATTCCAGTGGGCAATCTCTCTTTCTGTGAAGAACTTCCTTCTGAGATCAAGCCTAAACTTCCCCCTGCACAGCTTGAGACTGTGTCCTCTTGTTCTGGTGCTGGTTGCCTGGGAGAAGAGACCTGGCTACAATCACCCTTTAGGTAGTTGTAGAGAGCAATAAGGTCTCCCCTGAGCCTCCTCTTCTCCAGGCTAAACAACCCCAGCTCCCTCAGCTGCTCCTGGCAGGGCTTGTGTTCCAGACCCCTCCCCAGCTTTGTCACCCTTCTCTGGACACATTCAAGGTCAGCAAAGCCAGCAGAAGCACAAGTTAGCATCTGCTAGAGCAAAGGAAGCTGAAAAGAGAGTAAGTTAGTTTACCAAACTAACTCTTTTAGTTCTCTGACCAGTGGGATTCTTTAGAACTTACCATTATTTTCCTTTCTACATCCAATAGTGATTTATTTACATTTTACTTCTTTCAAGATCTGTGAAAAATTTTCTAGGCACAGCCTAAAATTACCACACAGTGACTGAGACTTGTGGGACCTCATTTGTCTTTCAGATGAGATCAGGACTGGGACCTACCGCTCACTCTTCCACCCGGAGCAGCTCATCAGTGGTAAAGAAGATGCTGCCAACAACTATGCTCGGGGCCACTACACTGCTGGGAAGCAGATCATTGATTCTGTGGTTGACAGGGCTCGGAAAATGGTAATGGCCCTGGGAAAGGTCTTCTGCATTAGCACTCTGCGTGCAGTTGACCTGGCCATCAAGTGATGCAGCGGTCGGGGAGGTGGGGGCAGGACAGACAAGCAGGCCTGGCTTGACCATGCCACTGTGCTCTGGAACAACAACAGGATGGGATGTATGTGGGTGTGGCTTGCTGGATGGGACCTGGGGGGAAACCAAGGGACTAAAGATACCTCCATTTGCAGCAGGGAAAGAAGGAGCCGTGATATAAGTGTTCAGGCAAGATGGCTTTCTCCTAATGGGTGTAGTGTCTGCTGTGTCAACCCTGATCCAGCATCCCACCCCAACCAAACAACTCAGCTTCTGGCCAGGGTCTTGCTTTACATCTCGTAGTTTCTGCAGTAGCTTCTGGAGTATGATATTTCACCCGTGTGGATGCTCTCAAGCACTGTGATTAACACCAAGGCATTCTTGATTTTTAGGTGGAACCATTTAGAAGCCTTCAGACTTCTAATCTCTTGATTTACTAGTGTCATGAGTCTGACCCATCATATCACCCTCTCAGGCCAGGTTCTTTCTCTTGCTAGAGGTGATAGTGTAAGAGCAGCTGCATTTGCTGTGTCCAACAGATCCCAGCTGTTGGAACTGGAAGGGGTTTGTAGGCAGGGGTAAAAAGAAAAAAAAAAAAAAGACTTGATGCTTGAACATGGCACTCCAGCTTAATTTAAGCCCAAGTAGACCAAAATAACTCCTAACATGGTCCTTCTGCTTTCTTCCTTGGTGCTGCAGGCTGACCAGTGCAGTGGCCTCCAAGGGTTCCTGGTCTTCCACAGCTTTGGGGGAGGCACAGGCTCTGGGTTCACCTCCCTCCTCATGGAGCGACTCTCTGTGGAGTACAGCAAGAAGTCCAAGCTGGAGTTCTCAGTGTACCCAGCCCCACAGGTGTCCACAGCCGTGGTGGAGCCCTACAACTCCATCCTCACCACCCACACCACCCTGGAGCACTCAGACTGCTCTTTCATGGTGGATAACGAAGCCATCTACGACATCTGCAACCGCAACCTGGATATCGAGCGTCCCACCTACACCAACCTGAACAGGCTGATCGGGCAGATTGTCTCCTCCATCACTGCCTCCCTGAGGTTTAATGGTGCCTTGAACGTTGACCTGACTGAGTTCCAGACCAACCTGGTGCCCTACCCACGGATTCACTTCCCCCTCACCACCTACGCCCCCATCATCTCGGCAGAGAAGGCCTACCATGAGCAGCTGTCTGTGCCGGAGATCACCAACGCCTGCTTCGAGTTCTCCAACCAGATGGTGAAGTGTGACCCCCGGCGGGGCAAGTACATGGCCTGCTGCCTGCTGTACCGGGGGGACGTGGTGCCCAAGGACGTCAACGCCGCCATCGCTGCCATCAAAACGCGCCGCTCCATCCAGTTTGTGGACTGGTGCCCCACGGGCTTCAAGGTGGGCATCAACTACCAACCCCCCACGGTGGTGCCCGGGGGCGACCTGGCCAAGGTGCAGCGAGCGGTCTGCATGCTGAGCAACACCACAGCCATCGCCGAGGCCTGGGCACGCCTGGACCACAAGTTCGACCTGATGTACGCCAAGAGAGCCTTCGTGCACTGGTACGTGGGGGAGGGCATGGAGGAGGGGGAGTTCTCGGAGGCCAGGGAGGACCTGGCTGCCCTGGAGAAGGATTATGAGGAGGTTGGAAGGGCCTGGGCAGATGGAGGCGATGATGAGACCGACGAGGAATAATAATTTATCTGTGTGAAAGTGGCTTGGATGAAGGTTTTTGTAGCCTGGTCCTAACAGCTCCTTCTAGCAAGAGGAGTCGTGGCCTCGGTCTGTGGAAATGTAACTTGAAAACTTTGCAGCTTGGCCATATGTGTCTCTCTGGCCAGGATCTGTATATAGACATGAATTTGCCTGAATAAATGAGTAGCAAAACATCTTCTCCTGTCTTGATGTACCACCAGACTAGCTCATGGATGAGTGGCTGTGTTGTGGTGACTGCAGGGTAGTTGTTCCCTTGCCTTGGTCACTCCATTCCTGCTGAGGTGAGCCCTGAGGGCTGGGATAGGTGATGCTGTTGTGCGACCATCTGCCCTGGGGTTGAACTGCTGCACTAAAATGAACATGTGGGTGATGACTCCACTCAAGAAGCAGTTGTCCATGGCTTCTGTGTGCGTTGGGTCTGGATTTTCTATTCTCACTACTCCAAGGTAGAGCAGGGAGTGGGATCAAGGTTTCTCTGGTCCACTGCTGCCACAGAAGACCCTGCTAAAAAAAAAAAATCCACGTCTTTCTGCCAGGACAGGGCCTGCCTGGAAGTCTAATTGGTGTTGAGATGAGAATTCAAATACCTCTGCTGTCTGGGAGATCCCTGCAAAAGCTTCCAAATCGTGTCCCAGCTCTAAGTTGTGAAGCATGGAAGCTCTCTTCCCCAGTGGGACTTCTTCCCTCTTGTGCTAGATGATAGCTGCTCCCCAGACATGATGCAAGAACCTCTGCAAGCAGCTAATGAGCAGAAAAAGGAGATTTAACTTGATCCCTGCAGCTCTCCTGGACTGCAGCAGGTTATTTCTCCGCTGGGGACTCCCCTCCCAGTAAGTGATCCAAGAAAAGGAGCTGGCTGGGATGTGGTGGAGCAGCTGGATCTGTAGTCAGGACATAATTGAAGGGATGACAAGGTTGGCTCTGGGTTGCACTGGAGGAAATTTAAACCACCTGAGGCAAGGGTGGAGGGAGGTGGCTGTTCTTAAAGCCTATCTCCAGTTGCCAGGAGCTGGGCTCCTGGCAGTGGTGATCTCCCAAGTTCACTGAGGTAGGAGCTCATGGGGGCTCTCACCTCCAGCTGCCCTCTGCTTGGGGGAGCAATGCTGCTTGTACTGATGGGGCTGGCAATGGGATGACTGCCCAAGAGTGAAGGAGCTCTCTCCTGTCCCACCTTTGAGCCTCACAGGACTTCCAGATACAGATTTAGATGCTGGAAAATGTCTCTGCAGAGACCCAATATAGACCCCAAAGCAATCCTCTGCCCTATTGAGGCCATATCTGGAGCACTGGCTCCACTTCTGGGCTCTCTAGTTCAAGACAGGGAACCACTGAACAGACTCCAGGGGATGGCCATGAAGGTGCTGAGGGCTCTGATGCATCTCTGTGAGGAGGAAAGGCTGAGAGACCTGGGACTCTTTAACCTGGAGAAGAGCAGCTTAGAGGGGATCCTCTCAATGCTCAGCAAGAGCTGAAGGGAGGGAGGGAGGCAAGAGGATGGGGCCAGAGTCTTTACAGTGGTGCACAGTGACAGGACAAGGAAGGGGCAGTCGGCACAAAGTGGAATCCAGGAGGTTCCATCTGAATATAAGGAGAAAATTCTTTGCTGTGAGGGTGGTGGAGCCCTGGAGCAGGCTGCCCAGAGAGGTTGTAGAGTGTCCTTGTTTGGAAAGATTCCAAATCCACGTGGACATTTTTATCCTGGGCAAACTGGGTGACCCTGCTTTAGCAGGACAAGCACACTAAGCCTCCAGAGGTCCTTTCCAACTGTGCTGGGATTCTGTGGTGTCCAAACCACTCTTCAAAGTCAAAGAGAGGGGGGGAAAAGCAGCACACAGCTCAGGCAGGTGCAGCACCAGATCTGCCTTCCCCTCCTGGGTATTTGGCCAGGAGCTGAGTGAGGGTTGCTTGACTATTTTTGGTGAGGGGAGGTTCTCTTCTGCTCAGCACAGATATCCTGGGATAGAGGCCCTCTTGTGGTTCATGGCCTGCCCACTTTGTGACCCTCTGGCACAGCAGGTTATCTTGCAGGAGTAGCTGTGCGACATCTGATGGCCTGAGGTCACATTTAATCTATCTGATTTTATGATGCTGGAAAGCTTTCATCTCCATGGGCATCTTCTGGAGGGCCAAACAGGTCTTGAATGCAGAGCTGTGTGGTGTGAGGTGGTGCACAGCTCTTACCTGTGGTAGGAGTTGAGGAAAGGTCCAGTTGCTGGTTGAATGTGGGACATGTGCATCTCTACTGTCACAGCACTGTCCTGTCCAATAGCCTGGCAGCCCCAGAAGGATATTTTTGTGAATGTTCATGAGCTTCAAGCTCACCCATTTGTGATGGCAGCAGGATCCTTTCTGTCCCATCTCTGTGTGATGGCCCTAAGATGGGCCCAGAAGTGGTGGAGTGAGACAGTTTGCCTCCCAACCATAGGAAGTCCCTGTTCTGATGTGCTGAAGACCAAATGCCCCCACCCCCAAACAGCCTCATCACTGGCTTCAGGAGGACCGTGCACAACTTCTAAGCTACTCCAGACAAATCTTGGGTTCTACTGTGCCACAGGATGGAAGCGAGAGACAGCAGATCTTGCTGAATCTGCTCTGGATAGCACCAAGGAAGAGGAAACATGCCCAAGACCTTGTGAGAAGCCAGTGATAGAGCTCTCCAGGCACCCTGAGCCTCACCCTTGCAGGATGATGATGACTAAATCAGCCTTGAGCCTTCTGATCTACCCTTGTGGGAGTAACAAAGTAGTGATGGAATGGTGATGAAGGGGCTGGGGTAACATGGTGGTGACATGAATCCTGGATGCTGCTCTGTGGGCATCATGTGTGCCTGGTCAGTGGTCACTCTTAATGACCAGCTTTGCCCTTCTGGCTGAAGCTGTGCCATGAAGTGTGTGCTGCTCTTGGGTGTTGGTCTTGAGGATCCACTGCTCATGGAGGAGGCCAAAGCATTGCCTATGGCCATTAAGCTAGAGATGCCCACTCCCCAGAAGCCAGGAGATTGCTCTTCCTGAAGGAAAATCCTTTTCTTCCCTTCCTCCCTGCATTTGTGGGAGGCCAGGAGCAGGTCTGGACTGAAGGATGCACTGGAATGATTGATGTCAGTCATAAACCATGACATCACCCCTGGTGCTCTGCTGATGGCTTTCCAAGTAGGAGCACCTGGTTCCACCCCTGCCCTTGCTCAGCAATGCTTCATTGACTCATGGCTCCAAGCAGGAGTGATGCTTGTCCCATGTCTACCACTGGTTGCTGTCACTCATGTTTTAGGACATTGCACCAGCAGCTTCCAGCCCCAGCTGTCTATGTGGGAATGGAGCTACCAGGGACAGCTGGTAGGCCTCAAGACCATGTCTGAAATCTTCCTATCACATCTACCTGCAAGACCAGAGCCACAAGTTGTCTTTGGTCTTTTTAAAAGCACCCAGACCAGTCTCATTTCTGACAAATGGGAGCGGTTGCTGTTCCTCTGGGAGGGTTGTCAGTGTTAGGGGCACAGTGTGGGGACAACCAACTAGAAACCCAGGAAGGGTGGTTGGCCCTTGGGATTCAAGGGGTGGAAAGTGACCACCTAGACTAAATGAGAGGTGACTCTGTCAGCCCTAAGGTCTTTGGTCTGACCAACTTTGGGGTTTCTCAATGGGCTCCATCACCCTAGCAGAGCTGGATGAAGCAGAAGACTCATCAGTGAGTCAGGAGCAGGTTACCATCCCCAGAAGGACCAGTCTCAGAGGGTAGTCTGATGCTCAGCCTCCTCCAGAGGAATAGGACACCCTTAACAGTCCTGATGAGCACAGAGGTTTCAGCCCAACAGGGATCATCCTAGAGGCCCAACTACTGCCTGTTCATGCTGTCAGCAACCCAATGTTTTAAGCTAACTGCAGCCAACAATGAGTTCTGAAGTCTTTCCACCTTCATCTCCCAAGCACAGGACACAACAGCACTCCCCCATCCCTCAAGCCATCCTTGGCTGTACCTCCCAGTTTGTCATGAAAGCATGTCCAGAGTCATGTCCTCATCAGTGGAGAGGGCAGCTACAGGGCATGGAGGAGGTCCTGGGAGGACAGACTGACTCCACTTGGAGACAAAACCCAGCAATGAAGGAAGAGGTGAATGTGGAGCTGCAGCATACAACAAACACAAAGAGCAGTGGAACAGCCATGAGCATGGAGACTGAACGCAGCACAGAGCTGCCCCTTCTGCTGTCCCACAGGCTTGTGAGCACCTCTTCTCCATACCTTACCAGGGGCATTTCATTACTTGTTCTCCTGAGTCATCCCATCACATGGGCTTGCTTCACCTCCTCCAGGCAAACTCCAGCCCCAGGCACACGGGGCTGGTTTTGTGCTCACACCAGCTCCTGACCCAAGCCCAAAGCTACAGCAACACCCCAACGAGCAGGACTTGCTCAGGCAACAAAAGAAGCTGTAGCAAAGATGGTGAGGTAAGAAAACCCCACCAGAAAGGTGCTCTTTACCAAGGCACCAATCACCATGATGGCAGTTGTCAAAGTGGGGATTTCCTGCCAGACATGCCTCCTGTAGGCTACTCTTGGAGGTGAGAGGTGCAACATACAGCTGCAGACAGGCAAGTCCCCGTGGATATAGGACAGTTCCCTAACAACAGTAATTATGGTTGATGTGCCAGCCAAGTGCCCTAATGGCCTAGAAAGCTAATAGTCTGCTGAGATGCATGAAGAACAGTGGGACCAGCAGGTTGAAGAAGGTTCTCCTTCCCCTCTACTCTGCCCTAGTGAGGCCACAGCTGGAGTATTGGATCCACTTCTGGGCTGCACAGTTCAAGAGATTGGGAACTACTGGAAAGAGTCCAATGGAGGCTATAAAGATGCTGAGGGACCTGAAGCACCTCTGTGAAGAGGAGAGGCTGAGAGCCCTGGAGCTGTTGAGCCTGGAGAAGAGCAGCTTAGAGGGGATCTTCTCAATGCTCAGCAAGAGCTAAAGGGTGGGGGACAAGAAGACAGGGCAAGACTCTTTTCAGGGGTGCTCAGTGACAGGACAAGAGGCAACGGGCACAAGCTAGAACCTCCCAGATTCCATTTGAACATAAGGAGAAACTTCTTTGCTGGGAGGGTGCTGGTGCCCTGGAGCAGGCTGCCCAGAGAGGTTGTGGAGTCTCTTTCTCTGGAAAGATTCCAAAGCCACCTGGACATTCTTATCCTGGGCAAGCTGCTGTGGGTGACCCTGGTTTAGCAGGACAGGGGTACTCGATGACCTCCAGAAGTTCATTCCAACCCCACACTGCTGGGATCCTCATAGGTGGCCTACTCAGAGCACCCACTTAACAGCATTTGTCTCCCCAAGACAACATCCATCCATCCATGGGTAAGAACCTCACCCTGGTCAAATCCAAAAGAACTCAAGGCAAAAAAAAAAGGGTTTATTCAAATACAAAAAAAACCCAAACAGCTGCAAAGAGGTGGAGAGTTGCATTTCTAGTTAAAAAAGGTGCTTTTACAGTAACAGCCAGAGCAAGATTTTGCCATTTCAGCCAAAGCAGGCATCTCACCACATTCCCCTGCAGGAGGAAGCAGGTTCCTCTGCCTAGGCAAGATGGGTGCTCAACATCAAGTCATGCACCTTCTGGGCTCTGCTCAGCAATAAACAGCAGCGTGATAAAGCTCAAGACACCCATGCTAGAGAAGAGCACTATGAGCACGTAGACCATGCAAGCAGGAAAGGTTTAATATGGCAAACAGCAGCGTCGAGGTTCAGGGCACCCTGTGGCACCTCCAGGCACTTGGGATCAGCTTAGCCTGGTGAGAGAGGGCTTGGATTTCATCGGAGGTTTGGCTTCGTTAAGCACCAGCTGCAGTTTCTTAATACTCATCCTCATCGGCCTCATCATCTTCTCCATCAGCTGAGTCCCTTCCAACCTCCTCATAATCCTTCTCCAGGGCAGCCAGGTCCTCCCTGGCCTCCGAGAACTCCCCCTCCTCCATGCCCTCCCCCACGTACCAGTGCACGAAGGCTCTCTTGGCGTACATCAGGTCGAACTTGTGGTCCAGGCGTGCCCAGGCCTCGGCGATGGCTGTGGTGTTGCTCAGCATGCAGACCGCTCGCTGCACCTTGGCCAGGTCGCCCCCGGGCACCACCGTGGGGGGTTGGTAGTTGATGCCCACCTTGAAGCCCGTGGGGCACCAGTCCACAAACTGGATGGAGCGGCGCGTTTTGATGGCAGCGATGGCGGCGTTGACGTCCTTGGGCACCACGTCCCCCCGGTACAGCAGGCAGCAGGCCATGTACTTGCCCCGCCGGGGGTCACACTTCACCATCTGGTTGGAGAACTCGAAGCAGGCGTTGGTGATCTCCGGCACAGACAGCTGCTCATGGTAGGCCTTCTCTGCCGAGATGATGGGGGCGTAGGTGGTGAGGGGGAAGTGAATCCGTGGGTAGGGCACCAGGTTGGTCTGGAATTCAATCAGGTCAACGTTCAAGGCACCATTAAACCTCAGGGAGGCAGTGACGGAGGAGACGATCTGCCCGATCAGCCTGTTGAGGTTGGTGTAGGTGGGACGCTCGATATCCAGGTTGCGGTTGCAGATGTCGTAGATGGCTTCGTTATCCACCATGAAAGAGCAGTCTGAGTGCTCCAGGGTGGTGTGGGTGGTGAGGATGGAGTTGTAGGGCTCCACCACGGCTGTGGACACCTGTGGGGCTGGGTACACTGAGAACTCCAGCTTGGACTTCTTGCTGTACTCCACAGAGAGTCGCTCCATGAGGAGGGAGGTGAACCCAGAGCCTGTGCCTCCCCCAAAGCTGTGGAAGACCAGGAACCCTTGGAGGCCACTGCACTGGTCAGCCTGCAGCAAAATAACGTGCATTTACCTCTCTGCTAAGAACTAGAATTGCTATCCCAAATACTGCAGGAATAAATCCTGCTTGGAGCACTTAATGGCCAGAAGACCATCCTAGAGTGGATTCACACAGTATATCGCCCTATAGACCATCTTAAATATATATGGTAATGGATTGCAGCACTGCCAAGAAGCTACCAGAGGTAGGTCTTGTATGCTCAGATGGAAACTCTCAGGCAATTGCTCAATTATGACCTCAGAAATGAGGTAGCATGTTGTCCTAGACCCTTTGGAGACATCTCAAAGGCATTTCTGCTGATAGGCATCCAGGTTTGTTATTACAGTCCCGGTCCAGTCCCATCAAATTTGGGGTTTGCTCTTCCCAGCCTGGCTGCCATTTGTTCATTTAGAATTAATATCGCAAATTACACAACCGGGATGTGCTTTTTCTGTGGTCAAAAGTCCTTCTCTTCTGTCTTAGGCCTAGTATTTTGTCCCTTGACACACGTATGTGAAGTGTACCATACACTGTATGGTATGCAGTGATAGTCTTTCCACTGGTGCCCAGCTACAGGGCAAGCAGCAAGAGGCACAAACTGGAATCCAGGAGGTCCCATCTGAACATTTTCATGTTCAAAAAACATGTAGATGTGGCCCTTCAGGACGTGGTTTAGTGGTCATGGTAGTGTTGGGTTGACTTTTGGACTTGAAAATCTTAGAGGTCTTTTCCAGCCTTAAAGATTCTATGCCCTTTCCTGTGAGGCTGCCAAAGCACTGAAATGGGCTGCCCGGGGGGTCTCCTTCTCTGGAGAGATTCCAAACCCACCTGGACATTGTGGTCCTGGGGAAGCTGCTGTGGGTGCTCCTGCTTTAGCAGGGTAGTTTGACTAGGTGATCTCTAGAGGTCCTTCCCAATCCCCACCATGCTGGGATTGTGTGATACAGAGTTTCAAATGGTCCCTTGCTTCACTGAACCACAAATCTAAGCACAGCAGCAGCCACCTTTGGAGCTCTTCAAAGGGTTGGGAGGGGTTTTTTAAGACTTTTACCCCAAACCCAAAGTTGGAATCATTTCAGTAGGAAAAGACCTTTAAGATCATTGAGGCCAGCCATGAAGTTTAATTGTATTGTCCATGCTGTGCTGCTTTTAAGGGTGCAGACCCTTTTCTCTTACCATTTTACGAATTCTGCTGAGGACAGTGTCTATAATCTCCTTTCCAATGGTGTAGTGGCCCCGGGCATAGTTGTTGGCAGCATCTTCCTTGCCGCTGATGAGCTGCTCCGGGTGGAAGAGCGCATGGTAGGTCCCAGTCCTGATCTCATCTACACAAGGAGGAACAGTGATGGGAAGCAGCACACAGTTACAGGTTCTGAGCTTCAGTGTGACAGAGGAAAACACAGAGCAGATCTACCAGGAGCCCACGTGAGATGATGGTCATGGCATGGTTGGTTCAGAGTGAGAATAACGGAAGAGGTAAGAATAAGCCTGACCAGGCTACTTGCCAAGGTCCTCCACCTTCACCTAGCAGCCACTTTGAGATCTTAGTGTCATTTGGCTTCAAAAGTTAGGACATTGCCTAGAGGTCCAAATTGGTTGTAGGAAAAGAGAAGACTGAGAGGGGATTTAATAAATGTTTATAAATATCTGAGGGCTGGGAGTCAAGAGGGAGGGGACAGGCTCTGCTCAGTTACACCCTGTGATAGGAAAAGGGGCAATGGATAGAAACTACAGCACAGGAGGTTCCATCTCAACATGAGGACGAACTTCTTCACTGTGAGGGTCACAGAGCACTGGAACAGGCTCCCCAGAGAGGTTGTGGAACCTCTTTCTCTGGAGACTTTCAAGATCCATCTGGATGCATTCCTGTGTGACCTGTGCTAGATTCTATGATCCTGCTCTGGCAGAGGGCTTGGACTCCACAATCTCCAGAGGCCCCTTCCAACCACTAACATCCTGTGATCATACTCCCCACATGCAGCTTGTTTCTGTTTGTTGCAATGCATCTTAAGGTGGCTCGAAGCACTACCTTCATCCTCTGCTTCACAGCACACCGGAGAGGAGACAGAGTGCCTCCAGTGTTGACATTTCTGCTAGATGTATGTAAGCCAGCTTCAGGCATGTTATGAAGACAGGCATTAGGAGCAGTTTCTCTGGGCTCCATCCAGTCAATGAGGTTGGAGACATCTCCAGCAGGTCTTTAAACCCAGTCAGTCTCAATATTGGATGTGTTTCATATTCTACTGGCTTGCTCACTAGGTTCTCAATTTAGTGCCTTGATAAGGTGCCTAAAAAGCAAGTGGAACCAAAACAAAACTCTACATTCCTTTCATTAGATGAAATGAGTCACATCTTGATGGTAATATAGGATCAAACACCCAGGAGAAGCCTAGAAGGCAAAAGCAGGTAGATGGATGCAGGTTGTTGGGAGCAATTTCCACCAGTTCCTTGAGCAAAACCAGAATTTGTTTTCTAGGAAGGTACCTTAAATCAAATTAAAGTGCCACCATCAGCCCCTGAGGTCATTAATGGAGCTGGAAAGAGAAAGTTTGCAGTAGCAAGACATCCAGTTTCCATAGGATCATGAAATCTGTGGTACCCATCTGCCCAAAGAGGCTTCACAGGTAGCATTAAAAACAGATGTGCTTCAGCAGATCATAGAATGGTTTAGGTTGGAAGGGACCTCTAAAGGTCATCTAGTCCAACTCCCTTGCAGTCAGCAGGGACATCTCCAACTAGATCAGGTTGCTCAGAGCCCCATCAAGCCTGATCTTGAATATCCCCAGGCATGGGACCTGTACTACCTCCCTGGGCAACCTGTTCCAGAGTTCCACCACCCTCACAGTAAAGAGCTTCTTCCTAATGTCCAGTCTAAATCTACCCTTCTCTGGTTTACAACCATTGTCCCTTGCCCTAGTGCTACATGCCCAATGGGTGTCATGTGGATGGTGTCATTCAGTTCAGAACCACTGAGGTTCATAAATCCACACTATTTTACACTTGCTGAGGGTCCTGCTCAAGACAGGTCTTTCAATAGGAAGGATCAAGTCAGTTTAGTAAGTGTCACTGGTTTGTCACTCCCAGGTCTGCTTGGAAATGCAAATTCTGTCTCCTTCTGATGGCTGGAGACATTTTACTAGAGCAGAGGAGTGGGAACTTGTGGGCCATCTGGGCAGCAACACAAACCCCAAGGGAAAGAGTCACAGTCAAAGGTGTCCCAAACCCCAGCTGCCCCACACTTACCGATGACAGTGGGCTCCAAGTCTATGAACACCGCCCGGGGCACATGCTTGCCAGACGCTGTCTCACAGAAGAAGGTCTCAAAGGAGGAATCCACTTGTTCAGACTTTGGCTCTGCAGGTTTCACCTGCTTGGGGCCAGGAATGGTTCCATCAGCCTGGATCCCATGCTCAAGGCAGTAGAGCTCCCAGCAGGCATTGCCCATCTGCACGCCAGCCTGCCCGATGTGGATGGAAATGCACTCCCTCTGGAAGGGGAAACGACATGTTCAGGTGATTTTTAGACATCCTGTGACCTGCCAGGAGCCCCCACAGTGCTGGTTTTGAGCCATTTTTGCTAGCGTGGATGATTAGGGAAACAGGCGGAAGGGCTTCCGCCCACCGCTGGGATCTGGAGCAAGGATCAAGCCAAGGTCTGCAGGGCAGCTGGACACAGCTGAGTTGCACATGAAGCAACTCTAGGAAGAGCTCTTCCCTCCCAAGAGAAGAGGAAGGAAGGAGGTGATGGGCTTTATGCAGAGGCAGGAAGCAGCTGAGCAGTGCTGGCTCAATGCTCAACTGGCCCTGCCATGGAGAGGAGAAGCTGTCAAGACCCTGGGTCCCAGGGACAACAGCTCTGGGCTGCTTGATCGGAAAAAAAACACAAGTAACCATCTGCACCAAGCAGGGAGAAGCCAAACTTGGGAAACCCACAGCCAAGCTGGGAGTCACAGCAGGAAATCAGTAATGGCCCAGGGCCAGAACAAGAGCAGGGTGACACTGTGGGAGAGGTTCAGAGTCTTGATTTAACCAGGTCACCCTCCAGGAGCCTCCAACTACCTCCAGGGCAGTACTGCAGGTACTGGCATGTTGTGGAGACTCTGGGGACTTTTGATGGTTGTGTGTTTCCCTGGGTAATTGGCATCTCTGCTGTTTCCACCACCACACCAAGATCAAAGCACTGCTGCAGCAATGACAGAGGCTCATGTCTCAGCTCACAATCACCAACTCCCAAATTACTGCCATGCATGGCAGGGGGCAGTGCTGCTTCCCCAGGGGTCACCATGAAAGGCAGCTGGGGATGGCAACTGTTGTGGCTGATCCCATTATTTGTAATGCTGATGGGCAGCTTGGTTTGGGTCTCACCTCTTTTCACAACACCACCCCCTGCTACATGTCTGTGGAGAACCCCAGCTCCAAGTCCAGATCTCCTACTCCAAGTAGCTCACCTTGAGCAGAGCGTAACTGCCAGTGACAGCCCAATTGTCTCAGAGCTGAAGGGACAATGTGCACATCTCTTGGCATACCAGAAGGACTGTATCCCCTGGCCAGTCTTGGACACCAACCACTTCATAGAACCATAGAATTTTCAGGATTGGAAGGGACTTTCCAAGGTGATCTAGTCCAATCCCCTTGCAGTCAGCAGGCACATCTGCAACTAGAGCAGATTGCTTAGAGCCCCAAACAACCTGACCTGGAATGGTTCCAGGGATGGGACACCTACCACCACCTCTCAGGGCAAGCTGGAACAGTGCTTCACTGCAAAAAGCTTCCTCCCTTGCAGTCTAAATCTCACCTTTTCTAGATCAAGCCCATCACCCCTTGCCCCGTCACAACAGGTCCTGCTTAAAAGTCTTTCTTCCTGCCCCCTTTAAGTACTGAAAGGCCACAGGAATTCTCCCTGGAGCCTTCTCCAGGCTGAACAAGCCCAGCTCTCTCAGCTTCTCATCACAGCAGAGGGGTTCCAGACCCCTGACCATTTTTGTGGCACCAACCACCTGGAGAAGAATGCAATGCAACTTCTTCCCTCTTAATTTCCAAGCATCTATGTGCCAAGACATTTCTCAGCCCTGAAGCAACACCAGTGGTCATACACCATAAATCTAAACAAAAACTGGGTGAATGCTCCTGGTCCCACAGGGGAACAGCAACCCCTTTTACTCACAGCTGACTAAACACCATTAAACCCAGTTTAGGCTGAGCCCACCAGTTCTGCTGGGTGTGGAGGCTCTGTTTAAGTCCTCCCTCTCCAAGCTGATATTTGCACTATGTGGGAAATGCTGACTGCCATTTGCCCAACCCTCTCATCACCAAGATGGTTGCAATAGCTCTTGGCCACACTTTGCAAGGGTCACTGCCACAGCCCCTTTCACCAGCACTGGCTGGGACAGCTGCTCCACTCACTATCCTCTTCCATCTCCACTAGCCCCAGCACCTGCTTCAAGGGAGCCACTGGTATTTTCAGCCTAGAGCATAGGGAAGGGAAACAAAAAAAAAAAAAAAAAAAAAGAAAAAAAAGAAAAAAGAAAGGGGAAAAAATAAAGTAATAGAGGGGCCTTCTGGAAAGAAGAAAACTGCAGCCTTTTTTCTCTGCAGTTTTTTCCCCCCTCCCTCAAGCACACCAGAATGTTTTCTGAGATCCCAGATCTCCAACATTTGCATCAAGATGAACTGGATTTTACAGACTCTGGCTATAGGCAGCCTATTGTTGTCCAGCTGATTTTCCCATTGGAAATACCATGTAAATATTTAACTGTTTTCTAGCCAAGACAGACTTGAGAAGTCAGCAGACAAAAGGAAAAAAGTTCAAAAGCTGGCTGGCTGGGAGAGACTTTGAAGTTTTCTTCAACATGCAAAGGGACACCATCAGATTTTCCAGCAAGTTGCTCTTTTGCATTCAGAATAAGGTGACAGTTGTGTTATTCTTTACAAGTAGTTTCAGACAGATCAGGCAGCACTTCCCAGGGCTGCAGGTTTTTTTAGTAACCAGATCAATCCCCTCCACTTTCACAGCTGCAAGCTCGTCAAGAGCAAAGATTCCATTAACAGGCTAGAAGGAAGGGGGACTTGATTAAGGAAAGGGTGCTTGATTCATTAAATATCTAATCCCAAGGGTTTGCAGCAGACAAAGGCAACATGGCAGCTCATTCCTAAGGAAAGAAAGAAATCCTAAAGGTCTCTGCAAGTTGCACTAGTTCTTTGTGGCAGTGCAAGAGCTGAAGTGTTAAATGTTGGGAAAAGGGCCAGTGCCTAAATGTATTCAGTCTATCACACAGCTGTGCATCAAGACATGCTGATTCCCTCTCTCCCACCCCCCCCAAAAAAAACTAAACTCCAGCTTGCATTAAAGAGACAGAAACTTTGCAACTCTACAGACCCCAGCTCAGGAGCTGCAAATTCAGTGTGAAAAGGCAGCAAGAGGCCACTTAAATAGTTCTTCTCCAACCACATCCCCTCACTTTTCCCTTATAAGGAGCAAAAGCTGAATCAATAAACCTCAATCAGCAATTAAACAAAGCTGTTCAGAATTAACAGCCCCAGGAGAAAGGAGAGGCAAGGTGGAGGGAGGAAAAGTGCAAGCAGGATATTTAGTTCAGGACACTTAGGGAAAAAAAAAAAAAAAGACAATCTCTGTATTTTAAGCTTAGCTTAACACAAAGACAAAGCATAGATCTTACCATGATGAGGCTGAAGGCTTGCTAAGATCTAAGCAAAACAGCTGCTGCCCCTGCCTCTCCCTGCAACTTTATAGCCCAGGAAGGCTTTGACTCCACCTGAATATAAAGAAGCTCTCTGCTAGCTTAAAGGAGCAGAGCTCCTTTTCCTTTGCATCCCCAGAGCTAGAAAGGGATAAAATGCTCTGTTACTCTCTAGCTGGTGTGGTTTCTGGGATTCAACAGCCCTGAAGACAGCACAGGGTGAGTTTTTATCACTATTTTTTTTTCCACCTAGAGCCTTGATTGGGGGGCAAAAATAGTAAATGCCAAAGTCTGGATTTGGTTAAAAAGAAGGAAACTGTGGGGAAGTTTGTGTGCCCTGACATGATTTGCTTCGTCCAGCAGGAACAGTCTTCCCTTTATCATTATTCAGAGCACTGTAACTGTGTCTTGGCTATTTTTAGGCACAATCCTGCAACTTTTGGTCTTTGTTCCATATCCCCAGTGACCTTTAGGGGAATCTGCTGATTGTTGCACCTCTGGGACTTGCAGGTGTCAGCTCAGACCTGCCATTGTCCTTACCCACTATTAAGGGTTCATTTGACCTTCCTTCCATGAGCTGATCTAAGGAATCTGAGCCAGTTTTGGCCCTATCCTGAAGATGGGTAGGTACATCCTTAAGACTGCTCTGAATCTGCCCTTAAATCTCTAGTAGTGCCTGTGTTGTTACTAGCAAGAGATAGACAAGAGTGGTTAGTAGTAGCTTCTTTACTATTTCCCTCCTGTATGTCTTAGGTTAGACATAAGGAGAAAGCTCTTCACAGTGAGGGTGGTGAAATACTGAACAGGTTGCCTAAACATATGTTTGAGGCCCCTTGCCTGGAGACATTCAAGGTCAGGCTTGATGAGGCCCTGAGCAACTTGATCTAGCTGAAGATGTCCCTGCTCACTGCAGGGGGCTTGGCCAAGATCACATTGGAAGGTCCCTTCCAACCTGATGCATTCTATGATTTACCTCTTGATTCTCCCACTAAAAGGCTGCCAAACCCTCTTGGCTTCAGCCATAGCTGCAACAGGTTGACAGCTCTGGGGTTGTGGGGAGACAACCCAGTCACTGTCTGCACCAGCATAAGCACAGCCAGGCAGTCAAGGATGGGGAGTTTTCCCTCTGGGCAGTATTTGTAAGACCCTCTCTGCTTACTGGGTCCAGTTTGAACTGACCAGTACAAGACAAACCGTGATATATTGGAGCAAGCCCAGCATAGACCACAAAGATGGTTGTGACATATGTAGAACAACAGGGTAAGTGTGGGGCTTGAAGATGGGGGTACTTTTCAACTCACCATGCAGGTGGTCAGATATTGGAGCAGGAACCTAAAAATGGGCAAATTTTCATCCTTGAAAATATTCAAACCTTACCTGCAGAAGTGAACAAGCAACCTGTTCCAAGCTGACCTCAAGGAATTTTTAGGAGGCAAAATGGACCCTCACACTGAGGACCTGTGTGTGCCAACCTGATAGTTCATAGGATCACAGATCACAGGATCTGTTAGAACATCTCCAGCCAAAGGGTGAACTTCTTTAGAGTAGTTTTAATTCCCTTCATGCTCTCAGCACCATGTGTGGGCTCAACTGAGCTGAAGCATGGCAGGTATCGATCCCTCAGCTCTGCCAAGGCATGAGGACAAGACTGCAGCCTTGATGGACAAAGACATGAGCTGACCTGCAAGAAAAAGGCATCTATGGAAGACCTCTCTTTCACTGCCGTATTCAGCCCAACGTCTGCATTGAGGGCAAATGGGAGCATCAACCTATTCCTGCCCGGGGCTGTGCCATTGCTGTAGGGAATTCAAGCCAAGCAGGTCAGGCACACGGCTATGCCTGTTTTGAAAGTGAGGGAATTCAGCCATAATTAGGTTAGGCAAGGTTCTTTTGTCAGACAGAGCATCATGTAAACACTGCTGTCAGTATTGTGGCTTCCAAACCTCTGCTGGGAATAAAGGTGGCCTCTCAGTATAGAGAAGCTCTTCATTTCTGGCCTAAACCAAGAGCCTCCCAAACGTGTGCACCAAGACAAAGTCTTCCAAAAGGCATTTGTTCCTCAAGGAGAACAGAGAAAATGAGGATCTCAGGCAGTTTAGAGAATGAAGCCTTTGCTCCCTAAATGGTGTGGTTTTGGTCAAACCCAAGTTAAAATATTTTGGGGCTGATTTCTGTCTTTTGTGAGAAATGGAAAGCAAAAGAGAGGAGATGGTGGTCTGGTGCAGGCAGCCAACCTGCCTGCAATCTCAGCTCCAAGACATATTTAGAATGGGATCAACAACTAGGACAGAGACCACCCTCCTCCAGAGGACCCGTGGTGGCAGCTCCTGGCCTTTTTATAGCCAGAGCTCACAGCTGCTGCCTCCTTCTTCCCATTCCCATGTCCTAAATATCTCCTCCTCATTCTCCCTGGTCTTCCTATTGCTGCCCACACCACGTGGTCTCACACCAGCTGTTCTCTTCTACAGAGCAAATCCTTACCCATGAGGATGTGGATGGGGTCCCAAAACATGCTGGATGAGGAGGGGAGAACTGAACTGTTGCCATGCTCTGAGCAGGCACTTGACCCACCAGGCTGCTGAGAAGGGTACAGGAATAGAGAAGGCTGAGCCACCTGGGGCTGTTTGGCCTGGAGAAGGGAAGACTGAGAGAAGATCTGATTAATGTTTATAAACATCTGAAGGCTGGGTGTCCAGAGGAAGGAGCCAGGCTCTTTTCAGTGGTGCCCTGTGGTAGGACAAGGAGCAATGGATACAAACTCCCTCAGCATGAGGGAGAACTTCTTTTCTGTGAAGGTGCTGGAGCCCTGGAGCAGGCTGCCTAGAGAGGCTGTGGAATCTCCTTCTCTGGAGACTTTCAAGACCCATCTGGATGGCTTCCTGTGTGACCTGCCCTAGGTGACCCTGCCTTGGCAGGGGGCTTAGACCCAATGATCTCTGGAGGTCCCTTCCAATCCCTACCATTCTATGATTCTATGATTTTGCCATGCTGCTTCAGAAAGTGGCATTTAAATGCCACCCTTCAGTTCTACCACCTGCTTTTGTTAGAGGGATCTCCACGGAGTCACCCTGGGAAAGGAAAATATTAATTTAGTATTAATTGTTGGTGTTGCCAGAGCAGGAAAAAGTGAGGGGGGAAACAACTCTCACTTGGCTTCAGGCAGAGCCAAATGTGGGATTTTTGTTTGTATTTTTGGTGTGTTGGATGAACTGAACAAACAAACAAACAAAACCCCAACCCCCACCAAATCAATTATTGATGTAGTTCCAAAATCAAGCAATTTCAGAACAATTTTCTCCCATGTTTAATTGTTCACCTAGTTACATTTGCTCCGTTTCACGTGTGAATTTCCCCAGCATCAGCTTCCAGCCACTGGCTCTCATTTGCCTCCTTCTGGGGAGCAGAAGCTGCCAACTTTCCACACCCTCATCTCCCTGAAGGCAGCTGTTGTCTTTTCAAGTCAATTCAGTGCTAGCCAAATATGCAGAACAACAGTCCTGGAGATCTCCATCCTCCACATCAGCCTCAAATGCCAGATCCCATTCCCCAGCAGGTCTCCACCTGCCCCTGTTGTCCTCCAGAGGGATAAAGCCACTCACATCACTCATGGACACTCCCCTGTGACCCAGGCAAATCTGGCCTCATCCCACTTAATACCAGTATCATTGAATCAGAGAATGGTTTGGGTTAGAGGGGAATGTAAATATCATCTAGTTCCAGCCTCCCACTAGTCCAGGTTGCTGAAGGCCTTAGACAGCCTGGTTTTAAACACTTCCAGGGATGAGGCATCCACAACTTCTCTGGACAACCTGTTCCAGTGTCTCACCACCCTCACTGTAAGGACTTCCTCCTAATGTCCACTCTGAATCTCCCCTGCTCTAGTTTCAAACCATTGCTCCTTGTCCTGTCCCTACAAGTCCTTACAAAAAACATTCTCCAGTTTTCTTGTAGCCCCCTTCAAGTACTGGAAGGCTGCTATTAGGTCTCCACAGAGCCCTGTCCTCTCCAGGCTGCACAGACACAATTCCTTCAGCCTGTCCTCATAGGAGAGGTGCTCCAGCCCTTTGATCATCTTTGTAGCCTCTGGACCATCTCCAACAGTTCCATGTCCTTCTTGTGTTGAGGGTTCCAGAGCTGGATGCAGCACTCCAGGTGGGGTCTCATGAGAGCAGAGTAGAAGGGAAGAGTCACCTCCCCTGACCTGCTGGCCACACATCTTTTGATGCAGTCCAAGGCACAGTTGGCTTTTTGGGCTGCCAGAAAACATTGTTGGCTCAAGTCAAGCATCTTGAAGTGGGCTGCTCTCAGTCCACTTGTCACCCAGCCTGTATTTGTGCTTGGGACTGCCCCGATCCAGGTGGCAATCCCAAGCCACCAAAGTTGACAACCCAACTTTTCCCCCACTCCTCTCCTTAATGGGAGCTCCTTAGTGAGCTGGGTAAAACTGGGCTCATCCCATTTAACACCAGCACCCATCAACAAGCCTCTGCCAGGGTAGGGACTTGCCCTGTGCCAGTGATTCCTAAAGCTCAGGCAGCAGTCAGCAGATACCTCACAAGGCCACTGTGACTCTCAGGAGCTTTGGTGGCCGTCACATGGTGGACCCTGCAAGCTTTACTGTGTGGCCTTCAGCCTCATGCCTGAGGACCAAATGAGGAAGCTCCCAAGGGACACCCACTTATAGATGGGCCAACTACTGCTCTGGACATCCCTGCTTCTCCTTGTAGGGATGCTCCAGGCCACTGGTACCCTAATTTAGGTTTGTCAGGGCTGACTCTGAAGAGCTGCTCTTGAGAGTGTTGTCCTTTATCTATCATGCAGTGAGGCCCCAACCTCAGCTCAGGCATCTGTTACTGATAACCAGAGATGATTTATCCAGGCCTTAGCCTGCATATCTTCAGCATTTCACTCTGTGTGTCTGTCCATGCAGGGTTTGTTTCTCCACTGCTCCTCCTCTGGCCTTGGTGTCTGCTTTGTGCTCGTGAAAAACACCAGCAGGACAACTCCGCTTCTTTTCCTTATGTGGTTTCCTTCCCCTCCCCTCCCTCCAAAGTACAGCTTTTCCTCCAGCCAAACTCCATTTAATCACTCCAAAAAGTGGTTAAAACTGAAACCCTTCATTTCAAGGCTCTCAGAGATAGGATGTTTTGACAATCCAACTTTTTCCCCTACTCCCCTCATTTTTCCTTCCCAATAAAACCCTGGCAGCTCTATCCCCTTCTGCTAGACAGCTTGATTGGAGTGGAACTACATATTTCAGCAGAACCTCGTTCCAGCAGAATTCCCCCAACCAGATCTGCCTCAAAGCTATTCCCGTAACTGCGGGTGGAGAAAGCACCATCCCTACCTTTGTGCCTGCACAGCTGTGCTTCTGCTCTGCGCTCCCAAAGGCAGATAGGAACCAGCTGTGGGACATAGGCTTCTCCAAGGTGGGGTTAGGCTGTGGCAAGAGTGTGAGGATTTAGTTCTAATATCAGTCACAAAGCATTTTTTTCTCCTCTTCTCCCTTTGCCTTCGGAGTAATGAATCACAGAAGTATTCAGATGGGAAGAGACCCTCAGGATCACCAAGTCCAACTGATAACCCTACTCTACGAAGTTCACCCCTAAACCACACCCCCAAGCATTCCATCTAAACAGCCTTTAAACACATCCAGGCTTGGTGACTCAACCATCTCCCTGGACAGCACATTCCAATCCCTGACCACTCTTGCTGTGAAAAACCTTTTCCTAATGTCCAGTCTAAACCTACCAGGGTGCAGCTTGAGGCCATTCCCTCTTGTTCTATCACTTCAATGCTTTCAGGAAGAGTCTTCTCCTAAAGTCACTGGAGGACAGGTGGACTTACTTTGAGGGCCACAAAAATGATGTGAGAGCTGGAAGCCCTCTGCTGTGAGGACAGACTGAGAGAGTTTGGCGTTGTTCAGCCTGGAGAAGAGAAGGCTCCAGGGAGACCTTCTGGTGGCCTTTCAAGGCTTAAATGGGCAAGGAAGAAAGCTAGGGACAGATGTTTTAGGGGCCTGTTTTGACGGGACAAGGGATGATGGGTTTAAGCTAAAAGAGGAGACATTTAGATAGAAAGAAGTAAGTTTTTAACAAGTTTTTAACACTTGGTCTAGTTGAAGATGTCCCTGCTCACTGCTGAGAGGTTGGACTAGGTAACTTTTAAAGACTCTTTAAAACCCAAACCATTCTATGATTCTATGATATCTATATTGGGTGCTGGCTTACAGCAGCTGAAGATGAGCCAGTGTGTTCCCAAGCAGCCAAGGCGGCCACCAGCATTCTGGCTTGGATCAAAAGGCAGTGAGGCCAGCAGAAGCAGGGCAGGGATCATCACCCTGTACTTGGCACTGATGAGGCCTCACCTTACCTGGCTTCAGTTGTGGGCCCCTCACTCCAAGAAGGTCATTGAGGGGCTGGAGAAGGTCCCCAGAGAAGGGCAATGAATTTGGTGAAGGGTCTGGAGCACAAATTTTATGAGGAGCAGTTGAAGGGACTGGGATTGTTTAGCCTGGAGAAAAGGAGGCTGAGGGGAGACCTTCTGGTTCTTTACAGCTTTCTGAAAGGTGGTTGGAGCCAGGTAGGACTTGGTCTCTATTCCCAAGGACAAGCAATACAACAAGAGGAAAGGGCCTAAATTCATGCCAGGGGAGGTTTAGGTTAGACCTTAGGAACAATTTCTTCCCCTTGAGGGTTGTCAAGCCCTGGAACAGGCTGTCCAAGGCAGTGGTGGAATCTCTGTCATTAGAAGTGTTTAATAAATGCATAGATGTGGTTCTGAAGGACATGGGTTAGTGGTGTCAAGCAAACATCTGCCTCACGGTGCCCTGCTCCCAACCATGGCCAGGAGCGGCTGCTTGGAGCAGCATAAAGGGCCAGGGAAATGTGTATAACATAGCTCCAGAAACCTCTCTTCCGATTTTCACTCAGCTCAAGGACTTTCCTAACCATATCTGGTTTCTACATACTCAATCACCCTCAATGCATTTCCCTTCCATCAGTTCTTCTCATGCCCTGAACATTGTCCAACATCAGTGTCAGCTCATGGGCACTTTTAGCCTCAGTTTGTTCAGCAGGACTCCAACAAACTTTTTGTTCCATGACTTGGTTTCATCTCTCTGATATCCAGGGTTTTTTTAACTTCTTGATCTCTCTCCTACATTTCCTTGTCCACAATGCTGAATCCATGTCACAGAACCATAGAATCATAGAATAGTTTGGGTTGGAAAGGAGTTTTAAGATCATCTAGTTCCAATCCCCATGCTGTGGGCAGGACACCTTCCACTACAGCAGGTTCCTCACAGCCCTGTCCAACCTGGCCTTGAGCACCTCCAGGGAGGGGCATCCACAACCTCCCTGGGCAACCTGTTCCAGTGTCTCATCACCCTTACTGTACAGAATATACTCCTAACACCCAGTCTCAATCTACCCTCCTCAAGCTTCAATCCATTCCCTCTCATCCTATCACTACATGCCCTTGTAAAAAGTCCCTTCCCAGCTTTCTTGCAGATCCCCTTCAGGTACTGTTGTCACACAAGAGCCTGCATGTGTGCACATGTCTTGAAGAAACTGAGTTGTCTCTTTTCAGAAACATTTCTTTACCAAAAAGGTCATCAAGCACTGGAAGAGGCTGCCCAGGAAAGTGGTGGAGTCACTAGCCCTTGGGGGGAGAAAGAGGGGGTTCAAAGATGTCTGGATGAGGAGCTTAGGGCCATGGTCTAACAGCTATAAGGTTAGGGCTGGACTCAATGATCTCAAGATCTTTTCCAACCAGGTGATTCTACGCTTCTAGGATTCTATGCCTTTAGTGAGGTTGAAAACTGAATCTTTCCACTGAGTGTTTTAGAAGCATCAGATTTCAGCCATAAGGCGTAATTTGAATTCTTTGGATGACTCTGACTGTGTGGTGTACAAAGAGTTGTTGCATGGCTGGAAAAGGTAGGTTAGACGCATTTGATCGTCCAGACTGTTCTTGGCTGCATGGGACCTTCTCATTCCTGCACATATCCCTGCTCCCTGGGGGAAAGGATTGTTTTGGAGCTGCTGAAACCAAATCCACAGCAGTGTCAAAAGGGCACGTTGTAGTCATGTTGTGCTAGAGACCTGTTCCCTTGCTGTGCTGAAGTGTGGAGAGAAGTTTTGAGCAAAGGCTTCTGCCCTTGCCACAGACAAAGCCAACAGATAACTCACAACAATGCTCATGCCTTGCACTTCAAGGGGCTTTCCTAATGGCTGGCTCACTGGATGAGACAAAACACAAGTGAGGCTCAACATGAAGGTTTGCAGAAGTGAGAAGGGAAGAGCAGAGTGACTTGGATCATCCAAACTAACTTGCTTAATATTTGTTTTCCAAAAGGAATCAATTCTGCCTGGTGTGCAAGTCGGGAAATGCATCACTTGAGGCTTCCAGCAGCAGCTGGGCCAGCTTGGGCTCCCATAAGCCTGATGGAAGAGTTCTGAGACCTTTCATGAGCTGCTTATGTCATTTGGCCCAGTTCCTGTGGTGGCTGGTAAAAAAGCACATGTGTTATCTAGCCTAGCACTTGCTGACTCCCCGGAACGCAAGGGTGACTTTCACTGAGTTTTATGGCACTTATTTTCATCACAGAATCATGAAGATTGGAAAAGACCTCCAAGATCACTGAGTCCAACCATTAACCTAACACTGCCAAGTCACCACTAAACCATGTCCTTCAGCATATCATCTACATAGCTTTGAAATCCCTCCAGGTACAGGGACTCCACCATTACAATGGCCAGCTTCTTCTGGGGCTTAACCACTCTTTCAGTAAAGAAATCATGTTCCTAATGTCAAACCTAAACCTCCTCTGGTGCAACTTGAGGCTAAGTCTTCTTCTCCTGTCACTTGCTCCTTGGGAGAAGAGACCAAACACCACCTCACTCCAGGATCTTTTCAGGGAGCTGTAGAGAGCCAGAAGGTTTTTCCTCAGCCTCCTTTTCTCCAGGCTGAACAACCCTCAAGTCCTTCAGCTGCTCCTTCCCCAGCCTCATTGCTCTTCTCTGGACATGCTCCAGCCCATCACTGAGGGGCCCAAAACTGAGCCCAATGTTTGAGGTGGGGCCTCACCAGTACCCAGTACAGGAGGACAATCCCTGTCCTGCTCTTGCTGGCCACACTATTGCTGACCCAAGCCAGCATGCTGGTGGCCTTCTTGGCCACCTGGGTAGACACTGGCTCATGTTCAGCTAGCTGTCAATCAAGACCCCCAGGTACTTTTCCACCAGGCAGTTTCCAAACACTGTTCTCCAAACCTGGTGAATTCGTGGGGTTGTTGTGACCCAAGTGCAGAACCCAGCACTTGGCCTTTATGAACCTCATATTATATTTCTCAGCCCTTAAATCCACCCTGTCCAGATCCTTCTGTAGAACCTTTCTACCCTCCACCAGACCAACACTTCCACCCAGCTCGGTGTCATCTGCAAACTTACTGAGGGTGCCTCAATCCCTTCATCCAGATCATTGACAAAGAGATTAAAGAGAATTGGCCCCAATATTGAGTCCTGGGAAACACCACCCATGATATTCCAGGGTTGTTTTTTCTAGATGAAAACAGGAGACAGGTTGGTGTTGGTTGTTTTTCTTTTTTTTCCCCTTTAAGTGGCTCTCAGTATAGATGGTGACACACACCCTTATCATGGGCAATCTATGGCCCAAGGTTTTATGGCACTATAAATGTCTCAGCTGCCTTGAATCCTCCAGATGACTACTTTTGAAGCAGTTATAAGTTGCCAAGCATATAAAATTCAACACAGTAACTCGATACTTTCAATCCTGAAAGAGATGGGTGTCAATAAAGTGTGCTTTAATCTTTGTCTAATTAAGCCTGCTCATGTGAGAACCATCAGCCTTTACTGCACGCCTTGCTAATCCCCTGCCTAATCCAAAAAATCTTTCCAAAAAGAGATAGTGCCAACAAGGCAGACATTTAGGTCAGTAGAGTCTCTACTACCCCTTGCTTAGAGCAGGAATGAGAAAACCTGGCAGGCAAAAGCCCTCCTGTGAGCAAAAATATTTTCTGGCTTTGAAGCTGAAGCATGGAGCAAAGTTTAAATATAAAATTTCTCCTGGAGCACCACAACTGTTAGAGAACCATCGAATTCCAGCTTGGTGGGGGTTGGAAGGAACCTCTGGAGATCATCTAATCCAATCCCCATGCCAAAGCAGGGTCACCCACAGCAGGTTGCCCAGGAGCACAATGTCCAGGGGGGCTTGAAATCTCTCCAGAGAAGGAGACTCCACAGCCCCTCTGAGAAGCCGGCTCCAGGGCTCCAGCACCCTCACAGCAAAGAAGTTTCTCCTGATAGAACCTCCAGGGTTCCAGTTTGTGGTCATTGCCCGTTGTCCTGTTCCTGGGAACCAGTGACAAAGGTCTGGTCCCATCCTTTGCCTCCCACCCTATAGCTCTTGCTGAGCATTGAGCAGATCCCCTCTCGGGCTGTTCTTCTCCAGACTCAGCTCCAGCCCCAGGGCTCTCATCCTTTCCTCCTCACAGAGATGCAGTAATGCCTGGAACATGAGGTCCAACAACAGTGCCCATGCCCATGACCAAACAAATGGACAAGCTCCTCTGGGTCATTCATTAGTAAGAAAGGACTGGGGAAGCAGATGTTCAATGCATCCATCCAGCCCCAGAGCCCACAGTCACTGAAGAGACACCAAGAATTGGTGGGAATCTAATAAAGAAGATTACAAGGGACATGAAAAGGATCTCTGAGCTGAATTGGCTTCTTGGCTTTCCTAAAAAGCTTTCTTAAAAGTTGAGAAGCTTTATTTTTCCCTCTCTACTCTGCCATAGTGAGGCTGCATCTGGAGTACTGTATCCAGTTCTCAGTGTCCCAGTTCAAAAGGGACAGAGAACTACTGGAGAGAGTCCATCAGAGGCTACAAAGATGCTGAGGGGCTGGGGCATCTCTGTGAGGAGGAAAGGATGAGATCCCTGTGGCTGTTGAGCCTGGATAAGAGCAGCCTGAGAGGGGATCTGAGCAATGCTCAGCAAGAGCTAAAAGGTAGGGGGCAAAAGGATGGGGCCAGTCACTTCTCAGTGGTGCCCAGTGACAGGACAAGGAGCAATGGGCACAAAGTGGAGAAACACAGGAGATTCTATCAGGAGAAACTTCTTTGCTGTGAGGGTGCTGGAGCCCTGGAGCAGGATTCCCAGAGAGGCTGTGGAGTCTCCTTCTCTGGAGACTTTCAAAACCTGCCTAGACATGATCCTGTCCAACCTGATCTAGCCATACCTGTGTTAGCAGGGGAGTTGGACTAGATGATCTCCAGAGGTCCCTTCCAACCCCTACTATTCTGTTGTTCTATGATTCTATGAAAGTATCTGCAGTAGGAATTCTGTGGCCCACAAGAGATTTTTTCCCTCTTCTGAGCTGTGGCCAACACTTTGAGATTCCCCTTTTGCCTTCAGCAGATCCCATAGCTATGGTGAGTGATGGACGTGAGTTTGAGGACAGTTGTAGGTGAGTCTCTGTAGTTTAAGCTCATCTTATATAAAGACTTAAGACTCTTCTAGAAAAAGGTAACTGTGACTAAATGCAGCACTGAGGGACATGGTTTAGTGGTAGTGGCTTAGTAGTAGTGGTGGGATTTTAAGCTCGAGGTGAGCAGTTGAATTTGATGATCTCAAAGGTCTCTTCCAACCTCAACAGTTCTATGGTTCTATGACCTCTGATTTTCAGTCTACTTCTCTCTTCTCTGATCGTCTCCTTCCACTGCCACCTGACCTCCCTTCAGCAAACATGTTTCACCACTGTTGAAATTCAGATTGGTGTCCACTCTTCTACTTTCACAGTGAGAAGAGAGATGTTGCCAACAGTCTGGGACTGCTGTACCCTTGGGAAAATAATGTGGGATTTGGGCACTGGCTGGTGAGACTTCCAAGAGTGGAGGCAGTTTGAGTTCTGTCAGACTTCTGCTCCTTGAAGACAGATGCAGACTTTCTTTGTCTTGAACATGTAACTGAAAGCCAAAGATGGGTGGGTGTGACAGAGGTTGATCACAAGGCAGACCTGACTCTGCTCAAGTTCAGGTTCCAGGAGATGTTTCGCACCTGGAAAGAAACATTGGATAAAGCACAGCTCAGTCCAATTGTGACTGACTCTGAATGAAGTGTGGCCTTCAAAAAGGTTCATCTGCACTGAATACTCAGCAAATCTACATCTGAACTGCAGCAGTCTCTCACAGCCCCCTTGTACTGCCTCCTGCAAAGGTCATTCAGATCCAAGCTGTAGCTCTGCAAATCGATTTGAAGACAGGGAACTTCCACACACAGCTTCATGCTGACTTCCTACCGCACCCTGGAACACTTGGGCTCCCCTGGAAGCTAGAAGGCCATGTCATAGATCTATGACATCACCAGCTGCAACCTGGATACCCAGCATCCCACCTGAACTTATTGACAGTGTGATGTCCTCTCCCATCATATCCTTGGCTTAACAGAGCCTCCAGTATTGACTTCACCAAGAGAGACACACCTGGTGACCATATCCTCAAGTATGCTTTGCTCTCATGACCTTCACATCTACAGTTTCAGCAGAGAAGGTCTGCCAAAAGCATTTCTCAGATCATCAATGCCTGTGTTGAGTTCTCCAACTAGATGGAAAAGTCATTTGCTAAGTCCATGGCTCACTGCCTGCTGTACCTGGACTGGGGGGATACAGTGCTCAGGGGCACAGTTGTGGCCACTGCAGAATGCAAAAATAGGCCTGGACTGGAAATGTTTCAAAACCAGGAGGACACACCAGTTTGTGGATGGCGGGTCCAGAACTCAGGGTCCAGCTGAGCTGAGGAGATCTCTGAGGTAGCAGACAGCTGTAGAGAAGGACTAGAAAGAACTGAAACAAGACACAGAGAAGTGGTGCTAAGGAATATGGTTTAGCACCAGACTTAGATAATGGTTGGACTTGATTCCAGTATCTGAAGTGGGGCTACAAGAAAGCTGAGGAGGGGCTTTTTACAAGCGCTTGTAGTAATAGGATGAGAGTGAATGAGTTGAAGCTGGAAGAGGGGAGATTTACACTGAGGGTGATGAGACACTGGAACAGGTTGCCCAGGGAGGTTGTGGATGCCTTCTCCCTGGAGGTGTTCATGGCCAGGTTGGATGGGGCCTTGAGCAACCTGTTCTAGTGGAAGGTGTCTCTGCCCATGATAGGGGAGGGTTGGAACTAGACAATCTTTAAGGTCCCTTCCAAACAAAACCATTCCATGAGTCTATGATTAAAGGTCTTTTCTAACCAAAATGATTCTATGATTGTATGAATGTGGCTGGTAGAGATGAAGTCTATGAATACCTGAAGTGTACTCAGTGTCTATCAGTAACTGTAAGCCAATATAAAAGAAACACAGAATGAGGCAATCCAACTTGTTAAACTGTTCAGGTTTAAAGAAATACAGAAACTTCATAGCTTTGTCATGTTAAGTCTGCACTGGCATGAAATGAACAAAATTAATTCCCCCTAGCTTTGGCTGAATATCAGTGCTGAGTCTGACTCCTCTGGCACACTGCTGAGAGTAAGCCTGGTATGCCTAGTCCTTCTCCCATCCCAGTAGTACACTTCAAAATAGAAGCACTTCTTTCTAAACCCTTCAAATCTTTGCCTCACATATGGTTCTGTTCAACTTTTTGGCAGGCAGCTTAAAGAGGGGGTATCTACATTTCTGAACCGAGCTGCAGGTTCCACTTCAAAAGCTAGACTTGGGTTTTCAGCAGCTCTGAAGAAACCATTTCTGATTCATTACTAAAATGCAGCCAAGACAGTTAAATGCCTTGTGCATATGTGGGGGTTTTAATGCCTTTTCAAAGGATTTCATCCAACTGCTACAGTGAAGTTGAGATCAACCTGCGACTGAAATGAACAACTGTAAAAGGTCATTCCAGCAGAGCTGCCTGGGGTGCCAGAATTGTTAAAGGGAGATCTTTCTGCCAAAGTTGTCTGCTCTAAAGGCAGATTTGTGCTCCAGAGGAGACATTTTCAACTGATAAGCAACAATAAACCTACAACCCACCCTTTCTTATAGGAATGTTTGGGGCTGAGGACAGCCCCGTCCCCTCCATGACAGCCACAGAGGGCAAGGGCTGAAATGGAGGAAAATCAAAACGTCAGCCAAGTTGAACACATTTCCAACTGATACCATCAGTATGTCTAAATGACCATTCAGTGTCTTGCACAAAGCATCATTTAACCCAAAATCACAGAACCACTAAGGTTGGAAAAGACCTCTACAACCATTAAGTCCAACCATCAACCCAACACCATCATGACCACTAACCAATGTCTCAAAGTACTATGTCAACATGTTTTTTGAACACCTCCAGGGATCACTGAATGGTGAGTCACAGAATGGTAGTAGCTGGAAGGGACCTCTGGAGATTACCTAATCCAGTCCCCCTTGTCGGTGACTGCCATCTCAGTGGGAAGCCTGTTCCAACACGTGGGACAGGAGGAACTGTGAAGGCTCTTCAGGGCAGAGTTTCTGGTGTTTGCTAGCCAACCCCTGTCTAGCCAAGGTGTCTGCTTTTCTCCAGCACTATCAGAATTGAAGACCCTGCTGCAAACAGTTTACACAATGGTTTCGTGCCAGGACACGGCTCAGGGAAGATGACCTGTGAGATCCCACCCTCTCCTCACCAATGAGAGGGAAAACCCTGTAGAAGTCAGAGAAGAAAGGGGCCAGGGGGCACAGCAAGGATGCCTTGAAAGGGAAGCTGCTACCACAGTCCCAAGCCTACAGCCAGGAGACACCTCCAAGCTCACAGCCCATTTAAATCACTCCTGACTGTTCTGAGGGGGACATCTGAGGTACGTTATTTGAGTCAATTTCTGAGGTAGGAGTTTGTCTTTTGCAGAAGGAATTGTTTCTCCTCCAGCACCTTGTTGATTTATATTAGAGACTAGGAAGAAGTTGGTTAAGATGAGGGTGGTGAGACACTGGAATAGGTTACTGAGTGAGGTTGTAGATGCCTTATCCCTGGAAGTGTTTAAGACCAGGCTGGATGGGGCTTTGAGCAATGTGGTCTAGTGGGAGGTGCCCCTGCCCATGGCAGCAGAGGGTGGAACTAGGTGATCTGTAAGGTCCTCTCCACAACTCAAGCCCTTCTATGATTTCCAGTAGTTTTGGAGGTTGTTCAGCCTGCAGAAAGCTCCAGGGAGCCCTCCTGGTGAAAGGGGCTGAGAAGAAAGCTGGGGACAGACCTTTCAGGAGGGCCTGCTGTGACAGGATAAGGGGTGATAGTTTGAAACTAAAAGAGGGAGATTTAGACTGGAGAGAAGGAAGATGTTTTTGACAATGAGGGTGGTGAGACCCTGTCCCAGATTGTCCAGACAGGTAGTATATGCCCTATCCCTGGAAACCTTCATGGTGAGATTGTCTGGGGCTCTGGGCAACCTGCTCTGGTTGAAGGTGTGAGTGCTGCCTGCAGGGAGCTTGGACTAGACTTAAAAGGTCCCCTCCAACTCAAACCATTATGATTCTCCCTAATGGGAGATGAGGATGCTGCTCCCCTTCCCTGTGGCCATGGGGTGCTGGCCTTGCATTAACTGAGGAGAAAAGGCTGAAGGGAAGGAAGGAGAACAGGAGACGAGTGAGCAGAGCAGTGGCCAGGGCTGAGAAGGAGGGCGATGGCCACACACAACGGCTCCTTGCCTCAGTTTCCCTCCGACCGCGGTCCTCCCAACCACGCGAGGCACTAGGGGGCGCTGCGCTCTCCAGCCTCCCTCCCACCGCCCCCCGGTCTCCTAGCAGCTCGCCCCGCCCGCCGCTCTGATTGGCGGTCGCCGCTACCGCCGCCATTTTCGAACCGCCGGTTCCCCGCCGCTGCCGTTGTTGTCGCCATTTTTCGCCGAACGGAAGCGGTGCGGCTTGAGTCGGTCCCCGCCTTCTTGCCCGACGCGACGTATCACTATGGAGGCTGAACCTGTCGGCCAGAAACCCCCTCGCCGGCGACGGAGCAGGGTTAGTGCCGGGCCCGGCGCCAGCCGTTCTCCCCCGGCGGACAGCACCCTCGGTGTGAACAACTCGGCCGCCTCCTGCAGCCGGTAGGAGCCGTGTTCCCTCCCCGTCCTCCCGTCGGGGGCTGGAGTCCTGGCAGTGGTTCGCCTTGGGGATAGTACGCCCTCCTGCCTTGTAAAGGGACCCTTCGCCCTCCTGCCTTACAAGGGCAATTCCCTCCCTCTGCCTATACGGGACCGCCCCTCCTGTCTCCTATGGGGAATTCCTCTCCTGCGAGCTGCAGCTGAGCCTCTGCCCTCCTACCTTGTGCAAGGGACGTTTCTTTCCTTCCCAAAACTGTAGAGGACCCTGTGTACTATAACGGACAGCCCCCGACCCACGGCAGGTTTTCCCTCCTGTTTTATAAGTTGAGTGTGTCCCCGAGTAGCCTCTGTTTAGGCAAGTGGTTACCAGCGACCCATCTTATACCGCGGAGGGACATTCCCCAGGCCCTAAGAGGTTTCCCTGCCTGTCCCTGTCCCATTCGGGGGCGTTAGCCGCTCTTGTCTCCACCCTTGCGTGCAAAACTGTGCCTGGGCTTTCGTGCAAAGCCTTCCCTCCTCCTTCATCTCTTGTGAGGTTGTCTGGTAGGCTGCCTACAGCCCACATCGGCTGGGGAGAAAGGAGAAGGTTCTTGGTGCTCCTCAGGGTGGGAATAATTTGGAGGTGGGGTGACTTTTACAGCTCCTGGAGAGACTGGTTGAGCTTCCAGGATCTATGCAGGCCATAACATTGGATCAGCCTCTCCTGGGCATGGGGAAACTTGCATCAGCTCCAGTGTCAGCCCTGGCTTTTACTCTGATTTTTAACTCACCCCCCCACCCCCCCCCCCCCCGTGTCTGTTAGTGTTATTTTGGGAGACTTTCCCAAGACCACCCAGTGAAAGAAACTGTTTCTCGTGTTAACCTGAAGTTCATCTTATCTGCATTGACCTCCGTAATGATACCTGCATGTGTTTGTAAACAGCTCCTGCCCTATCAGCAGCTGAGACCTGAGTGACCCATCTTTTGGTGACTCTTATCTAGTCAAAACCAGGTTGATCAGTGGAGGTTTGTGCTTCCTGTAGCCCTGAAGGTTAGGTATTGGCTTCTCAAAGCATGCAGGTGTTGTAGATTCTGACAAATGTGGCTCTGGTTACCTGAGTCCAGTTTCTACCTCCAGATGATCTATTTGGGCAGAGGTTCACCCCTAGATGCGATCAGATCAGAGTTTTTTCCTTGCTGCCTTGGTTCTTTCTGCTTGATGGGGGACTGCCGCCCTTCAGCCTGGCAGTTTCTTAGGTTGGAGTGGTGAGAGGTGCTCCTGCTCTTCCTTCAGCTTCGTTTGTGCCATGGGAATGAATGAGAGGAAGGTGACTGGGGCAGTCCCTTGTTTTGAAATCTGGTGAAATTCCCCGTGGGCTGCAGTGGATGTTCTTTTTTAGGTGACTTAAAACAAAGCAAGGTGAACACTCAGCTTGGCTTTCCCAATGGCTGGTTTTAGTAACCATTGTGCGTTCTGGTTATCAGGATATTTTAATGACCTTTTAAAAATAAATGTTTTCATAGCAACGTGTTGCAGTATCACCTTGAAGATCAAGTTGTAGCTCCCAAATTCCTGCCCTTGAAAACCAGAGCATAATTGAAGGCTTCAGCAGTTCAGTGAGGTGATGAAACACACTGGTTGCTTTTGGGATGGTCACACATTCCTTTGTGAGGCTAGTCTGTGTGTACAGGCCCAGGGAAATAGTGATAAAACTGGGAAAGAAGCTTATGCAAACAAGAAGTGTGTGCATGAAACCTTCATCTGGAGAACCACAAGCCAAATGATGCCAGCTCAACACCTAGATGTGGTCTTGTGGTGTAGATAGAGCGATTCAAGAAGTCACTGGCTTGAGGCTTGTTCACAGAATAATAGCAAGGTTTGACTGGAAGTGACTTCTGGAAGGTCTGCAGTCCAGCATTTGCCCAATGCAAAGGCAACTTCAAATTTAGGTCAAGTTCCTTAGAGTATTGGCCAAGTATGCTTCAGAAACCTCCAAGGACAAAGATTTTGTCTTCTCTGAGTCCCTGTTTCAGAGTGTGACCACACTCATTGAGGGAGAAAATGTTTTTCCTTCTAATGGATTTTTTTCTTGCTGCAGCCTGTGCATGTTGCCCCTTTTCATTCTGCTCTCAGAAGGCTCTGTGTCTTCCCTTTACCCCCTTTTTAGACAGCTGTCGAGAGAAGCTAGATTCCACTTTGCCTTTTCTTCCCCAGGCTGAGTGAACCCATCTTCAGTCTCATTAATCTTCTGTTCCAGCCACCTCATTTTGATTGCCCTTTGCTGGACATGCTCTAATTGTTATTTCTTGTACTGGGAGGCCATAGCTGGCTCCACTCTCCAGATGGGGTTTCTCAAATACCAACTGGCATCATTTGACATGCTTGCTGTGTTTTTACCACCCTAGTCATGCCCAGCCAACCATCTCGCTGCAAGCCACTAATAACAGAATTTAAATTGTTTAATCCCTTCTGTTGAGGCTTGAGTAATACCCTCGCTGTTGCTAGTGGCAAACTAGGACAGAGGGATAAGGGTTTTTCAAAGGAGAAAAAACCTGGAAGTGTTTTGGGGTTTGTTTTGTTGGTTTGGGGTTTTGGGTTTTGTTTAATTGTAGCCAAATAAGCCAAAAAAAAAAAAATCTGTGTCTTGGGTCAAAGTGGTCCTGCTGCCAGGCTCAACTTGTGAGCTTTCAGCCAGCCTAACCTTGCATGGTCTGATGGAGGATTGTGTTACAAATTTCCCCTCGTTAATGGTGACTTTCTCTCCACCCCTTGCAGGCAGGATCAGTATGTGGGTCTCTGGGCTAGGACAGGCAAGAGCTCCAACTGTCTGTGCTGTGTTTGTGGTCTGAACAGCAGGCCTGCTGTGCAGGGCTCCTCTTATGAGAAAATCCATTAATTTGGGGGTTGAATTCAGGCTGGACCTCCAGGAGAGCCCCATGAGCACTTAAGCAAAGGTCCGTATTCCCTAAGCAAGCACTTCTGCACTAGAACATAAGTATATTTAAAGTGCACAACAACTTACCTCACTCCCCCTGCTAATTTGCCTTAACCTTGTGAGTGTGGGTTCACACAGGCATGAAAAAGCTTTTGTGTCCAGCCCTGTAATATGACCCTAGAGGAGGAGTCTTGTGCCCACCAGTGTGATTTTAGTCAAACGTCTGTGCCTGCTGAAGGCCTCTGAGAGACAGAATGCGCTGAATGCATTCAGCAATGTTTGAGGGCGAGGTAATGTCCTTTATTAGCCACGTCCTCTTGCAGACCTTGCTTTAGTCCTATTAGACTCTCATAGTCACAACATTCCTCAGTAGTCTCAAATACGCTGTTTCAAGGAGGATTTTTTTTTTTTTTTTTAAGTATTAGACTTACACAAGAAGCATCAAGTTTCACTTCTATGATGCTGGAGGATTCCTGAGCCTTCCAAAAGAGGGAGGTGTGAAAGGATGCGGTTTGGACTGAGTATTTGTAGTCGGTCTCTTGTCTGTGTAATCCCAGAGTTGTGTCTAAAAGGAGAGGAGACAGTGGAGAGCATGCTGGAGACGGTGACTTCACATGGCTATGAACAGTCAATATTTCCTCTGATAGCTCTGCTCTGTGGACTGCTAATCTCATTGTCCATCCATCCTTTCTTCCCTGCAGCACTACTGGATCTCTTCAGGTTTAAGGTATGAACAGGAGAGGGAATTGCGCTGAACAGAGGGATAGGAAGTTGGAGTGGTCCCAAAGCAGGGCAGTCCTGAGGGGCAGTGAGGAATGGCTTCACTGGGAAGATGTTCACTCTCTTGCCAGCTAGTTTCTGACCCAGAATCAGACCATGTTATCAGGTGCTGGATGAGTCCTTCTCTAAACTTCATGTCCCCAGCTCTGGCAAGAAAATAATAAAAAGAGGATTCTAGAACAGGTAAAAGAAACCTTGGTTTGGGGGTTTGTTTGCTCTAAGTTTGTTCCCAATTTCCATAGTTTATCTAGTCTCAAGGTGAACCCAGGTGAATCTGACAGCTCCAGGGCATGCTATCTTCTTTGAGATAACCCAAAACAGTGAGTCCTCCCTCCTGCTCCAGACATGCAATCCGACCCCAGTTTGCATCACAGGTACATCTTCTGCCAAGCTGCAAGAGCTGGTGTGCAGCTCCTTCCAGCTGGGATGGCCCAACACCCTACTGGGAAGGAGACACAGGTATCCTCCAGCCCCAGGCAAGCCTGGAGCTTGCACAATGTTTTTTTTATCTTTGTCCAGAGTCAACTGTTTCCTCTGATATCTAGAGCCATTCTGTAGTTTTCATGTTGTGGAAATGCCTGGAGATAATCATGCAGGGTTGGAGCAGGGCTCTGCTGAGCTCCTGAGGACAGAGATGGGTTGTCAAGGCCCACCACTAATTAAACCTCTACCTCGCCCTCCTCTCCTTGGGTGTCTGCATCTTTGTATCACAGAGTCCCAGCTCTTCAGCCACTCCTCTTACAACTTGCAGGAGGCATTGTCTGTTCTGTGATTTGTTTGTTGGTCCTTCCTTGGCACCTGGGGTCTTAGACCTGGTAAAGACAACAGAGTTCTAAATGAGAGACAGCAGCATGTCACTTTGAGACAAGCTATCTGCAGTGGGAAGGGAGGAGAGTCACAGCTGATTATACATATTCATATGCTTGTAAATATTTTCATTATAAAACTTCTCAGTAGTTACTCAAATGGGATTAATCCCAATTCACTGGCTGGCTTTGTGTGGAAAGATTAAAAGAAACTGGTGGTGGTTTTATGTAGGTCACATGAGTGTGGAAAGTGGAAAAGATGCTCAGTGGTTGAGTTGTGCAAGCAAAGGTGGTGCCACCATAAGCCCCTGAACAAAAGGTGATCTGAAGCAGGCTGACCAGCGTTGACTTATGAAAGAAAGGACAAACAGCTTCTCTCTGCTGTGATCAGTGAATGAGGCTGACAAAGGAGCTTGGTTAGAGCAGCAGGTGTTGAAGAGCTGAGAGTCTGATTTTGTGTTTTCTCACAGATCGTGCAACTGTGAACAGCTGCCAGAGGTGGGGTCTGGGTTCCCCAAAGCAGCTCTGTTCTGCTGCTCTCCTTGCAGCAGTCTTATTCACTGTGTGGCTCTGGGGTGCACTGGGGAGCTGGTTTGCTGCTGAACTTGTACCCAAAAAATTAAAAATAAAAAAAGTGAAGTTCCATACTTAATCAGCAGCTGAGCCACCTTTCCCTTTGGCCATGGGATTGCTGAATTAGACTGGCAAGGATCTGGCTGGGTGGACCTCAAGCTGTAGCAGGGGGTTTTTAGATTGGATATTAGGAAGAATTGCTTCCCTGGAAGAGTGGTCAGGCATTGGAACAGGCTGCCCAGAAATGTGGTGGAGTCACCATCCCTGGAGATGTTCAAAAAAACAAGGAGATGTATCACTCTAGGACATGGTCTAGTCATGGAGGTGCTGGCTAGAAGGTTGGACTTGATGGTCTTAGGAAGCTTGTCAAGAAGAGGTTTGTTTCTGTAGCAGAAATAGGAACAAAGCAGCTGTTTGCCCACGCAGGAGAAAAATGAGTTTAAAGGAGGCATCAAAAGAAATACTCCTTCCTGAATTATATGTTTACGTATTAAAAGGGGAGGGAAAAAAGCTGTTTAAAATCTTCCCTGATCACCCATTTGTTCTGCACAATCTGCAGTAAACTCTTAACTGGCTTTTATTTATTCACTGTACACATTTATAGTATTTCAAGTCAGTTGTTTGTTTGGCCAGTGACCTAACACTGTTGTGAAGGCCAAGTGGGTTTGATGGTGATGGCTCTCTTTCCTTTCTTCTCCCTAATTATGGCTATTCTGAAATGAATGTTTGTTTGCTCTTGATCTTGTGTAATTAAAGCCTGTGTTCCATCAGACTTTCTTGGGCTGGTAAAATAGTAATGAAGAGTGCAAACAGAGACTTTTCTGTCCTATTATCACATCAAAGTTAGCACAAATGGAAACTTTTACTGCTCTGAAGAAGGTGGCTATTAAGATGCATCACTTGAACATAATTGGAAGCTACACTGAGCTGGAGGCTCTCACATTACCACTGTTTTTTATTCCAAAAGCAGGCTGTGAGTGTCTGGATCTGGAGGTGTTCAAGGCACAGCAGGTTTTTATGCAACCACTTCAATCGGTTGTTCTTGCAGCTCACAGGAGATGGGATAAGGCTGCACTAGCTGTAGTGTCCCAAAATGTGTGTCCATATTTTGGCCTGTAAGAGAATGCTGAGATACTTCAGCATCTATTCCTAACAATAAAATAAGGGTTTGAAGGTTATAAGGGTTAAACTCCCATGTGTAAGGACATAGTGTAGTGGTAGACTTGGCAGTGTTAGGTTAATGGTTGGCCTTGATGTTGAGAGGGTACAGCAAAGGGATACAAAGATGATGAGGGGAATAGAACATCTCTTATGAAGAAAAGCTGAGGGACTTGGCTTCTTAGCCTGAAGAAGACTGAGAGGGCAACTTATCAATGCTTATAAATATTTCAAGGGTGAGTGTCAGGAGGATGGGGCTAGTGTGATGGTGCCTGGTAACAGGCACAAGCCTCAACATAGAAAGTTCCATCTAAACATGAGGAGGATAAATTCTTGACTTTGAGAGCACCAGAGCACTGGAACAGGCTGTCCAGAGGTGGTAGAGTTACCATCTCTGGAGTCATTTGAAACCTGCCTAGATGCTGTCCTGTGTGACCTGATCCAGAGCCTCAAACAACCTGACCTGGAATGGGTCCAGGGGTGGGCCATCTACCACCTCTCTGGGCAGCCGGGGATGGGGTCTTGACACCCTTGCTGTAACAAAACAAACAAACAAATCTTCCTTCTCTATAGTCTGAATCTCCCTCCTTTAGTTTTAAACCTTTCAAACCCTTGTCCTGTCACAACAGTCCCACTCAAAAGTCTGTCCCAATCTTTCTTCTTGGCCTCTTTAAGTCCTGACAGGCCACAGGAAGGTCTCCCTGGAGCCTTGTATTCTCCAGGCTGAAAACCTCCAACTCTCTAAGCCTGGCTTCACAGCGGAGGGCTTCCAGCCCTCCCATAATTGCTGTGGCCTACTCTGGCTCTGTTCCAACAGGTCCATGTCTCTCCTGTGCTGAGGACTCCAGAGCTGACCCCAGCACTGCAGGTGGGGTCTCAGCAGAGCACAGCAGAGGGGCAGAATCCCCTCCCTCCACCTGCTGCCCACACTGCTGGGGATCAGCCCAGGACAGGTTGGCTCTGGGCTGGGAGCACACAGTGCTGGCTCATCTCCAGCTTTTCATCCCCCAGCACCTCTGAGTCTTCCACATGGAGATGGTTGCTCTCCATCCTTTTATCCCCCAGCCTGTGTTGATACTGAAGATTGCCCTAACCCAGGTGTAGGATCTTGCACTCGGCCATAAAATCTGGTTCATTAAAACACAGAAAATTGGAATGAAATCCTGACCGTAGTGGACACATTTAACTTACTGGGTACTTATTCACAACTATTGGTGTAGAGCAATTGTCTCCTACCTGGTGTTTTTCTGCAAGGGACAAAGAAGGTGTGAGTGTGCCTGGCCAGTCAAGTTTGCAGGTGACACCATGCTGTGTGGTGTGGTTGCCATGCTGGAGGGAAGGGATGCCATCCAGGGGGACCACGACAGGCTGCAGAGTTGGGCCTGTGCCAGCTTCATGAAGTTCAACAAGGCAAAGTGCAAAGGCCTGCTACCTGGATCAGGGCAATCCCAAGCACAAATACAGGCTGTATGATGAGTGGATTGAGAGCAGTCCTGCAGAGGACTTGGGGGTGCTGGTTGATGAGATGTAATGTGCTTTGGCAACCCAAAAAGCCCAGGCTACATCTGTGCCCTGGACTGCATCAAAGAGGTGTTACTAGCAGCTTAGTGATTCTACTCTTGTGAGACCCCACTTGGAGTAGTCTGTCCATCTGTGGAGCCCCCAACACAAGAACATGGACCTGATGGAGATGGTCCAGAGGCCACAGGGCTGGAACACCTATGAAGACAGGCTGAGGCAGTGGGGTCTGTTCAGCCTGGAGAAGAGAAGACACTGGAGAGACCTTATATCAGCCTTCCAGTTCCATAAGCTGGAGGGGGACTTTTTATAATGGCCTGTGGTAACAGGACAAGGGGCAATGGTTTGGAACTAGAGCAGGTAGAGTTGGACATTAGGAAGAAATTCTTTAGAGTGAGGGTGGTGAGACACTGGAACAGGTTGTCCAGAGAAGTCGTGGACACTTCATCTCAGGAAATGTTTAAGACCAGCCTGGACCTTGAGCACCCTGGACCAGTGGAAGGTGTCCCTGCCCATGATGGGGGGGGGGGGGTTGGAACTAGATGACCTTTAAGGTCCCTTCCAACCCAAGCTGTTCTATGGTATTAAGTTTCTTATAGGGGAGATGAGGGTAGGAAGAAGGACAAAAGACATTAAATCATTCAGAAATTGTTGTTTCTAAACCATAGCACTGCTGCATTCCCAAGCTCCATGGCAAATGCCTCCAGCCCGTTATTAAAACCTTTCAGCACTCCTAACATCCTTCTGTGTGAGTGTGGATTATGGGTAACACCAGTTTCTTAATTACTGTGTGCTGATGATAGCCTGCTTGTTATTGTCTTTTAAAGCAGAAGTCATGCTACACTTACCAAATAATTATCTTCCCTCACGAAACATTATCCTCAACAACCAGTTGCTTCAGCCTAGCTATATTAGTGCTACAATTAATATTTTCAGAGAAAGCTCATCACAGATGCCTTGCAGGATACTCTCTTCAGATAAATAACACACAGCAGAGGAAGAAAGGATATTGCTATCAAGCCAGCTTCAGTCTTGTGAGTCAAAAGATAAGAGAAGCATCTCTCCTGTAAACATGGTCTCCTAATGATAAGGGTGAGCTCTTCAGTACTTTTTCACCCACTGAAATGATCTTTGTGTGCTGAAGGTCTCTCTTCTACAATTAGGGAGGTTCTTAACTCTGTCTGTTCTAACCGGTCTTGTTGCTGACTCAGGTATCAGGCAAAGGTTGATGTGAGCCCACCGCAGTCACATGGTCCAGTGTGGTGGGGAGATCTCACTCTTCCACAGCTTTGTAACTTGACTACTTGTACTTCTTAAGGAAAAAAAAAAAAAAATCCAAAGCAGTTAAATGCACTTGCAGCAGATCTTGGTGTTGGTTTTCTGGAATCTTAAAAGACAGGTTGTTAAAATGTTCTGTTTGAAATAAATTATGCTAATACCTACGCTTCCTATTCAGGAATAGAGAACTGCTGCAGTTGCAAGCAGAAGAGCTTTGTGCCCTCCCACTGCAAACTACACACATTTCCAGACCCCTCAAGCAGCTAGTTGTAGAATCATAAAGGTTGGAAAAGACCTCCAAGATCAGTGAGTCCAGCTGTAAACCTAAGATTGCCAAGTAACCACAAAGCCATGTCTGTGGGCACCATGTTTACATGTGTTTTGAACTTCTGGGGATGGCAATTCCAGCACTGCCCTGGGAAGCCTGTTCCAGGGCTTGACAACCCTTTTGGGGGAAGATGTGGCTCCCAGTGCACAACCTATACCTTCCCTGGTGCAAATTGAGGCAGTTTCCTCTCATCCTGTTGTTCCCTGGGAGAAGAGACCAACCTCCACTTGGCTTCAACCTCCTTTCAGGGAGTTGTAGAGAACCGGTCTCCCCTCAGCCTCTTTTGTTCTCTGGGCTGAACAACCCCAGTTCCCTCAGCCACTCCTCACTGTGGGACTTGTGCTCTAGACCCTTCACCAGCTTTGTTGCCAGTAGTAAGGATGTAGCAAGGTGGGAATTGGCTCAGGAGAAGAGGAAACTGTTGCAGGTCGTTCCAGGGAAGATTTAGGTTGGGCGTTAGGAACAATTTCTTCTCCAGCAGGGTTGTTCAACTCTGGAACAGGCTGCAGTCTTTGTCCGTGGAGGGATTTAAAAGCTGTGTAGGTGTGATGCTGAGGGACATGGCTTAGTGGTGGCCTTGGCAGTCTTAGGTTAATGATTGGACTGGATAATCTTGGAGATCTTTTCCAACCGACATGAATCTGTGATTCTATGAAAGGGGCTGGAGAGTGCAGAAAGGGTGAGGACTAGAGACTGGGTTTGTGGTGGTTTGCCAAAGAAAGTGTGCAGCAGTTTCCTCTACCTCAGCAAGCATGAGATGTGTCAAATCAGCAACAAACCAGAGAAACAGCCCTAGCTTCTCTGTAAACAGTGAGCAGAGGTTAGCTGTTGGGCAAGGCTGCTGTTCTCAAGCAACGCTTATTTTTGGCCAAAAATTTGTCAAGATTTTGACATATGCTTAAGTGTGAGGTGCACTTGACTTGTACCCCACTGACATCAAGGCAGCCTGGATGTACCATGTGCTCTGCTAACACAGACCTCAAGTCTGAGGAGCTTAATTCAGAACAGCCTATGAGTAAAAAAACAGTAAATTGTGAAAGAGAGAAGACCTGGCTTCATTTACTTAATGCCCACCAAAAACATAACAGACCTGGTACTCACGTCTCTATGGGGTAAAAAAGAGTGGTAAAACTTGAGCCCTAACCATATGGGAATGTGGAGACACATCAGACCAGAGGGCTTCCAGCCCTACCATATTTTTTGGGGCTTCCTCTGGACCTACTCCAACAGTTTCATGTCCTTCTTGTGCTGAGGACTCCAGAGCTGAATGCAGTATTCCAGGTGAGGTCTCAGCAGAGCAGCTTTCTTGGCAGGGTTTTGAGCAACACTTTTCTTCTAAAACAGAGCTAAGACCTCAAAGCAATGTGTGGATGATAATTTGACCTCTCTGCAATGGAAGGTGGAATTCCTAATAAAATCACTGATTTTTTTTTTTTTTTTAATATATATATATATTTATACTTACCAAAGTATTCCAGGAGTTTACCTTATACACAATGAGTTCATTTCAAGTGCTGGTCAGTTTGACAGCCATGGAAACTTTCCATCTCTGCTGACTTCCAAAGATTTTCTTTCTGGATACTGGAAAAATTTCATCTGTCATTAATACCTGTTTTCTAGCTCTGCTATCAGCTGGCTAAAGGCACTTTGTTGCCTTCTCTCTTAAATTTTTTCCCCTTTTTTCTCCTCATTTTCCTTTCCTGTCAGATCTGGTAGTGTATTTTATATTTTCATTTCTGCATCAGCTTTAAAGCTGCTGTCATCTGTGGTGTTGCTCTGAAGAAACAGCAGGAAACATGAGATTTCTGGTGAGTGTCAAGCCACTGCAACCACAAAACTTAAAGGAAAGTTTTGAAATGCCTGAGAAAGAAAAGCAGTGATAAGGCAGCCCTGACAATAATATGTGGAAGGAAGAACTTTTCCCAGAAAGGAATGTGACTGGGAAGAGATGGGGTGAAGGAAACTAAGAGATTACGTGGAAGTTTCCCTAAAAAGTAATTTTGTGAGGAGAAAACAGCTGGTGGTGGTCTGAGGCTGCTGAGGTAAAACAGCTGCTGATGTTTGAAAAGCCTTTTTCTCCCAGTGTAAATCAGCTGAATCCAGCAGTGTGCCCTTGTGGTCATGTATGGTCTCCTGAGGTGCATTCAGAGTGTGGCCAGTGGGTAAAGGAAGGCTCTTCTCCCTGTCCACTCTGCCCTGGTGAGGCTACAGCTGGAGTCCTAAGTCCAGTTCTGGACTCCACAGTTCAGGAGAGATAGGCAATTACTGCAGAGCCTCCAGTGGAAGCTCCAAAGATGCTGAGGGGCCTGGAGCATCTCTGTGAGGAGGAGAAGCTGAGAGATCTGGGGATGTGGAACTTGGAGAAGAGCAGCCTGAGAGGGCATCTTCTCAATGCTCAGCAAGAGGATGGGGCCAGACTCTTCCCAGTGACAGGACAAGGGGCAGTTGGCACAAACTGGAACCCAGGAAGTTCCATCTAAACATAAGGAAAACTTTGTTGTGAGAGTTATGGAGCCCTGGAGCAGGCTGCCCAGAGAGGTTGTGGAGTCTCCTTCTCTCAAGAGATTCCAAACCCATCTGGACATGGTGATCCTGCACAAGCTGTTCTGGGTGCCCCTGTTATAGCAGGGGGGTTGGACTAGATGATCTCCAGAGGTCCCTTCCAACCCAGACCATTGTATTGATTCTAAATACCTGGTACCTTGTTCTTTTAACTGTTTAGAAGATGCAGCTTTGTTGTTTGAGCTGGCCCACCTCATTGCTTTGCTGTGAGAAATGTAAATAATCCTTTGGTTTCTCCTCACCTAAAATTACAGGTTGCCAGTGAAGCAGTTCAACTCTGGTGCTGTGGACTCAGTGGTCCCACAGTTACCACCACATCCTAGTGAGGGGGAAGCACCATAACATGTGCTGCCATAATTGTAATCAATTATCTGGCCAAAGCTTCCACTTTACCTGCAAATGGACAGGAAAACAGGTTTGATCACAGGCCTTGACTTCCCTCTTAGTGCTTTGCCCTCCTCAGGTAATTTTCTATAGGGTTACTTTGAAGTCTTCCTGGAAATTAAAGCAAGGATGGAAGCCCTCCCAGTAGTCTTAACAGGGAGGAAAAAGGTATGGATTTTTTCAAGCCTGGTTGTCAAACTTAAGAGATGGATCCCAAGTGTACAAAAACTAATTTCTTTGTTCCTTGAGCAGAACCTTGTGCTTGTCAACAAGTTCTCCAAGAGGCATTTACACCCTAAAAAAGGAGTGTAAAGACCCTGAGCAACCTGATCTAGTTGGAGATGTTCCTGCTTACTGTAGGGACATTGGACAAGATGACCTTTGAGGGTCCCTTCTGACCCAATGCATTCTGTGATCTGTGCAGTCAGGATCTTGCAGGCTTCATGCCATCTTGGACAGGGCCTCGAGCAACCTGTTCTAGTGGAAGATGTCCCTATCCATGGCAGGGGGGCTAGGACTAGATGATCTTTAATGTCCCTTCCAACCCAAACCATTCTGATTCTATGCTGCAAGCACCATCCCTGCTCCATTTGGATGCTTCACTTGCTCACCTTTATTCGTGTGCTTTATTTTGGTGAAGCCAAGGAAAATGCAGACTTCAACAACAACAAAAAGGGCTTTGAGCCAATAAAGTAGTTAGAATTGCAAATCCAGGTGGGCCCCACCTTCTGTGAAGGAGTAGTAACAACCTTGGCTCAAGTTTCCTGCATGTTTTAGCAAGCAGTCCCAAGGACAGCCAAATAATGCAGCCTGCTTTCCTATGGAGCTGTCTGGTGCTTGGATCCTCTGATGTCTTTTCCTCCCCATCTTCATGGTTGAGGTGTAACAGTGCAAAGTTGAGGGAAAAGAGGCATTTGAAGATCAAGTCCTTGAGCCTGGAGAAATGGAGAAAAAGGATAAGAAAGGTATAAACAGGGTGTGCTGGGGGCCTGGCTCTCCTGGGTTGTGATCCCAGAGTTGCCTGAGTATGAGTTCATCCCGCTGATGCTGCTGTGCAAAATATTTTGCTCTTGCTACAGTGGGAGGGATGGCCAGGCAGCAGGGGCTGGTGTAGGAATGCTCTTGGGAAGGCAGAGACCTTCCAGTGCTGTTTGGGAGAAGCTCAAGGTTCTCCCTTTTCTCCTCCATATTTTCCTTGTCTTTCCAGAGCACTGTTACTGTGAGGAGCTTTCTTCTTGCTGTGTCCTCATGTGCTGGAGCACCGAGGTCTCCAGAGCCACTGCTCATTCTGGCTTAAGTAGAGCTTTATAATGCCTTTCACAGTACCTCCATGCATGCGATGAAATCTTCTCCCTCTAGATGTCACCACTGGACTGGGAAACAGATCTTTTCCTCCCTTCCCTCTAGCTTTGCACTTATTACCTACAAAGTTAGGCAACGTTTAGGATTAACTTCATTTTATTGAGTCAGATTGTCAGTGCTTCCCCAACCAGCATGCAAATAATGTCTTGCATACTACAGACGACCTTTTTCCCTTTCCTGCACTGATTTAATATTCTTCTGTGGCATACTCTCTGCTGACCATCCTTCTCTTCTCAAACCATTTAAACTCAGTTCAAAGGTGACTTAAAGGGAGAAAAGCAAACAGGGAACGAAAGCATGTGAACCCATCCTGGATGCCCTGGGCTTTCAGCATGTGGGTGGGCTGGAGGAGGAAGGCAGCAGGGCTGGGAGTGTTCAGCACCTGTGTCTTCACTTAAAAGCTCTTCTGCAAAGCTGACTGGGTGGTTCCAGCTTTATTTCAGAGAGACCACAAAAGCCTATTACATGAAGTTACAATTAAGTCGATTTCCCTCCCCCGCACACCTAAAGGTCTTAAGACTTTGTAACTGCTTCCACACCTTTCTCAGGGAGAAGAATCTGTTGGCTTGGTTTAAACCTGTAGGAGCAGTGAGCTTAAGTGATTTCATTCCTGTGGGTGACTTCTTTTAATGCCAGTTGTGTTCATGAGTTCTCTAAACTGGCTAGAAAATGTCACCCAGAGCACTAGCAAGCATTAACTAATTAGCATCCCATAATCAAAGTCCTTCACAAATGACATGGCCATGAGTTGCATGGGACTTTGCACTTTGTACAGTGAGCTCTCAGAGCAATGGTCCTGAGGAGCTAACTTGTTTATAATTGTTTTACAGAATCACAGCATGGTGGGGGTTGGCAGGGACCTCTGGAAATCATCCAGCCCAACCCCTGTGCTAAAGCAGGGTCACCTACAGCAGGTTGTCCAGGATCACAAAGTCCAGGGAAATTTGGAATCTCTCCAGAGAAGGAGGCTCCACAACCTTTCTGGGTAGCCTGCTCCAGGGCTCTGTCACCCTCAAAGCAATTAATTTTCTCCTTAGGTTTAGATGAAACTTCTCTGTTTGTGCCTGTTGACCTTTGTCATGTCACTGGGCACTACTGAAGAGTTCAGCCCCATCCTCTTCACCCCTACCCTTTAGCACTTGCTGAGCATTGCTCAGATCCCCTCTCAGGCTGTTCTTCTCCAGGCTTAACACCCCCAGGTCCCTCAGCCTTTCCTCCTCACAGAGATGCTCCAGGCACTTCTGCAGCTTTGTAGCCTCCACTGAACTTTCTCCAGTAGTTCCCTCTCTCCCTCGAACTGGGGAGCCCAGAAGCGGGCTTGACTCCAGCTGTGGCCTCATTAAGACAGAGAAGGAGGAGAACCTCCTTTGACCTGCCATCCACACGCTTCTTCATGTACCCCAGGAGGCCATTTGCCTTCTTGGCCATGAGGGCACATTGCTGGCTCGTGGTGTCCACCAGCAATCCCAGGTTCTTCTCTGCAGAGCTGCTTCCCATCAGGTCAACCCCTGACTTGTACTGGTGCTGTGGTTTATTCCTCCCCAACTCTACACTTGCCCTGCTTGAAAGTCATCAGGTTTCTCTTTGTCCAACTCTCCAGCCTGTCCAGGTCTGAAGAGTTTGGTCCTTCACAGAGGGATCAGCTTCCAGTCTTAGCAGGTTAGGGGCAGCTTGAGGCTGATGCAGAAGTGCTGAGTTTGAGCACGGTGTCTGTTAACCACAACACAGCCTGGCCTCTGACTCGTCCTCCTAGAAGGCTGCCAGTTTCTGTGGGTGTCAGGTCCCCTTCCCTGATGTGGTTTAGATCAGAAAAATGAGATGTGTTAACTTGTGCTGGATCAACTCTTGGGTAAGAAGGTACTTGCCCTAATAGGTGAAGTGTTGAGATACACAACATTGCCAAGGCAACAGTCCTTATCGCTGGATCAAATCCAGTTTGCTGAACCGGGTTTACATATGTAAGGTCTTGCGTTGCTGCCGCTATCTCAGCTGACTGATGCTTCTCTCCCACTCCATTTTCGACGTTCACTTGGAGTTGTGAGGGATTATCTCTGCATGGAGCCTCGTGCCCTTTGTAGTCCAGTGCAGTGAGGTTGCTGCAGTACTACTCCATACACAGAAGGGGGCGGGTATGAGATGGTTTTGGAACCCAAATCGATTTTCTTTTGTGTAGACAATTGCTTCAGGATAGCCTTTGGAAGAGACAGAGTAATCTGGATACTAACTGTCCAAGAATGTTCTCTTGAACACGAATAACCACTGTTTGAGCCGAGAGAGTTTTAATGATGGGTTTCCTGTGCACATGTCTAGCAGACTTTCTCTCGTCTGAAGACAGATTCACAGACTGCATTGAGTTGGAAGAGACCTTCAAAGGTCATCTTGCCAACCCCCCTGCAGTCAGCAGGGACACCTCCAAGTAGATCAGGCTGCCCGGGGCCACATTTAATGTCTGATCTTGAATGTCTGTAGGGATGTGGTATTTGTGCCTTCTAGAAAGACAGAGGACTGAGAAGATCCTCTCTGTCTGCTCTCCTCTGTCTTTGTTTCCCCCTTGCACTTGTGAGGTTTCTTTGTGTGGGGGTGGTTGTATGGTTTGTTGTAATGCCTGGGAATGGCTGTAACTCATTTAAGAAAACTTCATTAGTACTCTCTGCTTAAAACTTAGTAACAGACTTCAGGTGTATTTATGCTTCTCCCATGGAAAGAGATTAGAGACTCGTGTCTGAACTCTCCTCCCTCTGTCATCATGCTAGCTCATACGCCTTCCTTGGCCCCCAAGCAGCTGCCTTTCCCTGCCAGCATCCATAAAATTATCCCTGGAGGCAGCAATTTCTTGTCTGCTGCAGTAACTACATTTTGCCTGATTTCTTAATCCTTCATCTGGTATTGTTTTGTCTGAGTTTCAAGTTCTTTTCCTTTCCTTGCAGGCCTTTTCTTTATTCTGCTCTTTATCTGCTACTGCCTCTAAAACCTCTGTGGTCAGATAGCCAAATAACATCTGAGGCTGTCATCCCCATAAACAGAATCTGGCTTCTAGCCTAAGGTCTAACTTGATCCCTACCACCATCCATGTGCAAACTGAGCTAAATTGGCCACATTAGCAGAATGAAAGGTATCTCAAACTGGAAATTGTCGTCTAGGACTTGAACCAAATCATTCAAGAGCTGATAACTCTAATGCTTCCTAGCAGCAGGAGAGAATGGAGTGACCTCAGCAGGAAGCATCATGAGGTGTCTCCTCATGATACGTACATACAAATGGGCAGGCAGGACTGAGAAACATTGTGGGTGTTTGTTGGGGTTGTATTGCTCCAAGTTTGCATCAGACACTCATATCAACCATTTGGACCAACTTCAGTTGGAACCTACTACTGAAGTGCTCATAGTAGAAGGCAAGGCTGAAATCCTGCTTGAAGAGGGAGGAGGCTACAAGAAAGCAGGGGAGGGACTTTTACATGGCCTTTTAATGATAGGATGAGAGAGAATGGATTGAAGCTGGAAAAGGGGAGATTTAGACTGGAGATTAGGAGGAAGTTCTTTACAGTGAAGATGGTGAGACACTGGAACAGGTTGCCCAGGGAGGCTGTGGATGCCCACTCCCTGGAGGTGTTCAAGACCAGGTTGGATGGTGCATTGAGCAACCTGGTCTAGCGGTAGGAGTCCCTGCTTCTGGTGTGGGGGTTGGAATGGAATGATCTTTAAGGTCCCTTCCAACCCAAGCCATTCTATGATTGTATGATTTGAAGCCTCCAAACTGCAGAATAAAAAACAAAATCATTTTGGTTGGAGAAGACCTTTAAGTCAAATCATTATCTAATTCTGCCAAGTTTGGTGCTAAACCATGTGCCTCAGTGCCACATCCCTCATCTCTGTGTTTTTAAACACCTTGAGGGATGGGGATTCAATCACCTCTCCAAGGAGTCAGTTCCAGTGTTTGAGAACCCTTTCAGTGAAGAAATTTCTTTGACTATCCAGCCTAAACCTCCCCTGGTGCAACTTGAGGCCATTTCATCTCATCCTGTCACTTGTTACTGGGCCAGAAGAGGCTGAGCCCCACCTTGTTCCAACCTCCTTTCAGGGAATTGCAGAGAATTAAGTTCTCCCCTCAGCTTCCTTTTCTCCATGCTGAGCAACCCAAAAGGAGATGGTCGAAGGTTAAAAGAGTGTGCAGAAAGGTGGTCACAGTGAAAGGCAACAGTTATCTTGCCTGGGCACAGAAGGTGCACTTGTTTAAGTGCCTTAAATATATTTAATCAAACAGTGCAAACCCTGTGTGAGAAAAGGAGCTCTCCTGGGGTGGTTCCTTGCCTCTGTCAACTCAGCAAGGGTCAATTTGTTACCGGCTTGCAGAGCTGCCTGGGCTATCAGCACTAAATGTGTTTGCTTATTGTTACATTCAGTAAGAAAAGAATGAGAGGGACTGTGCCTTCAGAAAGGAAAAGCATTAAAAGCTGGCTTTTGTAAGAGCAAAGTACACCTTCAAGTCCTTGTTATAATGTTTAAATATTTAAAATATGAAGTCACTCAGTGCTGCCTTACCACCCACCTAACAGGGCCTGTTTCTCTTCCCATCTTACCCTTAAATTGTGTAGACATTACATTACACAGCTCCACCCTGCAGCCATTTCCTGCACAGCTCCTTACTCTTTGGGATTTTTGGATATTTTTTTTTTCCTCTTGTCTCCTTTTCTGTTTTTCCTATGGCTCCATTGGGTTGGGTTTTTCGGTTGTGGTTTTTGTTTTATTTTTTTTTATCCACAGTTCCTAGACTGCTTCTGCTGGCTTACTCTGTTCAAATCCAACCCCTGCCTCTGTTACTTTTTTCCCCTGTGTGGGATAAGTGCTAATCTCCTTCAGCCTCCAGAGCAACGCAGGGCATCTTTTTATAGCCCTGCTGAAGACAAGGAGCAGGGTGAACCTTTCTAAGAACATAAGAGCTGATTCAGAACAAGGGTCCCTCTGACCCAGTGTGCTGTTTCCAACAACCATACCGGTGCTAAGAACAAAACTGACATTTATGAGGTTGCTTTCTCCTCCACCATCTCGGTCTCCACCAGTTTTCAAGTTGTCTACATTACAATGTTGCCCCTAGTAAATCTCCTCTAAGGCTTTGTCTAGTCTTGGCATGATCCTATGTGGACCTCACATCTAGGTCAGCTTTCAGCAGAGTCCTGCAGGTCAGTTGTTTGCCTGGGATGCTCCTGGTGAGGCTGTGACCAGAAAAACCTTTCCTCCATCAAAATGGGCATGAAAAGGAACATGACCTACCCCCAATCCTGTCACATTGTACTTTATGGTTTCTGTAGGACTGCCTGAAGCTGTAGGAAAAAAGCTGGTTTGGATTAGGGCAAGCTGAAGCTGTCCTGTGGCTGGGTTTGTTTTGGTAATGAATCATAAGTAATTAGAAGCACATTATTCGAGTGCTGAAGAGTCCCCACGCTGGTGCTGTGACACAGGGTAAGATGGCTCCCTTGAAACACACACGTGGCAGTTACAAGTCCCCTACCTCCTCCAGTTACAAGGGAGCCTTAAGCTGCAGCCTCGCCCTGCATAATACCAAAAAAAGCTGTGCTAGAACAAGCAAGCAGCCACATAAGCTGCTCTTCAATAATCTTTTTCCATGCATGTGTTCAGCCTCAGCAGAAGACAATTGCCTTTCCCTGAATACAAGCCTAGCTGACCTCTTGCTCAGGCTACCTTCTGGTTGCTGCCAGTTGTAAGGATGCCTGTGAACTCTTGAGTGCTTCTGGTGGTTAGTGGTTACTTGTTACACCAGGTTAAGTGGCTGATTCCAGATTTTGAGCCCCACAACTGGTGTAACTGCATTCATCAGCCAGTGAATGGAATTCAATCTGGCTGGTCATAAGTTGTGTTCCCCAGGGGTCAGTACTGGAGACAGTTCTTTTAAATTTCTTTTTCAGTGGTCTGGATGTGGGAATTGAGGCACCCTCAATAAACTTGCAGATGACAGCAAGCTTGGTGGAAGTGTTGGTCTGCTTGGAGGATGGGGAGGTCTACAGAGGGATTTAGCCAGGATGGATTGCTGGGCTGAGGCTCAACAAGGCCAAGTACAGGGTCCTCCACTTGGGTTACAACCAGCCCACACATGCTCCAGGCTTGGGGCCAAGTGGCTGGAAACAGCCTGGTGGAAAAAGACCTCTGGGGGTATTGGTCAACAGGGACTGAAGATGAGCCGGCATGTGCTCAGATGGCCAAAAAGGCCACCAGCATCCTGACTTGAATCATGGAATCATAGAATGGTTTGAGTTGGAAGGGACCTGCAAAGGTCACCTAGGGTAACAGTACTGGTCGCAGTATGGACCCCTGAGGAATACCACTTGTCACGGATCTCTATCTGGACATTGAGCCATTGACTACTGCCCTCTGGATGTGGCCATTCAGCCAATTCCTTATGCACTGAACTGCTGGCCCATCAAATCCATCTCTCTCCAACTCAGGGGACATATCCAAGGCATTACAGAAGTCCAGATTGCATCCCTGTGTCATCCTTTGTCCATTGTTGTAGTCACTCTATCATAGAAGGCCACTGCATTTGTCAGCAATAGGGTGGCCAGCAGGACCAGGGTAGAGATTGTTCTCCTCTGCCTGGTGCTGGTTAGGCCTCAAATACTGAGTTCACTCACTCCCCTCAAGAAGGGCATTGAGGTGCTGGAAAATGTCCGGAGAAGGGCAGTGAAGCTGATGAGGGGTCTGGAGAAACAGGTGTTGTGAGGAGCAGCTGAGAGACCGGGGGTTGTTGAGGCTGGAGGAAAGGAGGGTGAAGGGAGACCTTCTCACTCTCTACAACTCCCTGAAAACAGGCTGTAGTGAGCTAGATGTTGGTCTGTTGTCCCTAGGAGCCAGTGACAGGACAAGAGGAAAAGGGTCTTGAGGCTTGCCAGGAGAGGTTTAGGTTGGACATGAGGAAAAAGCTTTCCCAAAAGTGTTGTCAAGCCCTGGAACAGGCTGCCCAGGGAAGTGGTTGAATCATTGTCTCTGGAGGGCTTTAAAAGCTGTGTACATGTGCTGATGAGGGACATGGTTTTGTGGTGGACTTGGTAGTGTTAGGTTAATGGTTCAACTCCATGATCTTAAAGGTCTTCTCCAGCCTAAACAATTCTGTGTTTCTGTACCAGGGGCTGCAGTAACAACTTTCTTACAAAAAGAAATACACACAGCTGCAGTGACTGTTTGCATAGCTGCTTAGAGCTAAAAAAAAGAGAAGTTTGTGCCTGTCCACACTAAAATGTACATCTTCCTGAGTGCTCTCTTGTGATAACTTCCAATATTTATTGGCTCAAGCTCAGTTCCCACAAGAGCTCAAAATAGCTGTCTGGATTTGAACTGACATGGTCTTCCTTGGCTGGCATGGCTGTGGGGCAGCAGAGCTCGCTCCCATGGTTTCTGGGCACTTGGAATTCCTCTGTCCCGACTGCTTTCCCCTGAGAATGTTCAAAATAGGGATTGAAGGGGAGGGGGATCATGGGAGTGACACAGAGTGGAAATAGAGATGTTTCAATACAACTCATTTCAGCTGAACCTGGAGCCCTTTGCTCCAGGTTTGAAGTTCACTCAGAGCCCTTAAGAGCCTGGTTTTCTGGGAATGAAAACAAGCCAGGTAGAGTTAATCTGAAAGGGTCAGTGGCTCACTGAAGCACCCCAAGACCATAGAGTCATCATAGATTCATTAAATGGCTGGAAGGGACCTTAAAGATTACCTAGTTCCAATTCCCCTGTGCCGTGGACAGGAAACACCTCCCACTAGACCAGGTTGCTCAACATCTCATCCAGCCTGGTCTTAAACACTTCCAGGGATGAGAAGGTCTCTGGAACAGGTTGCCTAGGGAGGTCATGGATTCCTCCTCCCTGGATGGGGCATCCACAACTTCCCTGGACAACCTGTTCCAGTGTCTCACCATCCTTATAGTAAATAACTTAGATGGTGACCTTTGCTTTGGTACATACAATCAGGTGTGAAGATTGCCTTATCTTGAAGTCTAGTCTCTGAGACAGTGCTTTCCTTTAAGCACAGCTATTGCTTACATCATTTACTTCCTCCTTGAATGTCCTCCAGATACCTCATGGCGTTATTCATGCTTGTGTGTTGTCACCTGGTCGTCATACCAACAACTTTGCAACAAGCAGTCTACTTTCATTTCTTCTCATGGTGGTGCTTTCTCTTGCAGCACAGCTCATTTCTGACCTTGACACCAAAATTACTGAAGAGGTTGTGAACTCTTCAGAATATAGCCTGCCTAAAGATTTCTTTAAGCCTTTAGAGGTACCTGCTATCAACTGTGCAGCTAGGGTGACTTGATCAAGTGAGCCCAGAATGTATTTATGAATATTTCATTTGAACCCTGACTAGAATGTTTGTCAGCTGGTATCTTCTAAACATCACATGGAAGATTAATTTCACCTAACTTTGGTCACCTAAAAGCCGATTGTTTAAATCCGAGCCTCGCACAAGGTTCCTTTATAGCTGCTGCAGAAAGAGAGGCGCCTCCAGGGCAGAGCCAAGCCAGCTTAAAATGCCTGGCTGGAGGTGTCACCCTCTTTCCAGGAGTGACAGGGGAGCCTGGACAACTGCCACCCCATCGTGGGGCTGACAGATGAGCTGAGCCCTGGCCTGGCTATCCATGCGCAGCAGGAAAAGGGGAGCTGAGGTTCAGCATATGGTGTTGGTGTGGTTTTATTTCTGTTCCTGGTTTTTAATGTTTTAGGATTATCTCCTAGCTCATCATTCATGGGAGAAGTTGCACACAGCCTGATTGACAAGGACCTGATGCACGCAACTTGGTGGCTCCAGAGCTCTAGGGGTGCGTCAGCTCTGCCACAGGGATCTGTGCTCTTCTGCCAGAGATGATCCTGCAGCAGTGAGAGCCCTTGCATGCCTGCTGACAAGCAAAATATTTTTGTCAGCAGCTGCATTGCTTCTCCCTCCAGTCCAACCTGCCCCCCTTCTGCTTCAGCATTTACATCATATCTCTGGAAAGGAGAGTACAAATGACTCTGTGAAGTGGGCAGAATTACTACGCATAGCATGTGCTTACCCATGTATCTGTTGATGCTAGTCCTGTCAGCAGCTTTCATTTTCTCTTCATAAAGAAGAATCAAGTTTTTTCTCTTCCTAATGAGGGATTATTGCCATAATCCTCTTGTACGTGCTTGCAGGCAAGAATACCTGCTTGGAGAACTGGAGATGTCTTTGTGCAGCTCTGCCCCTGCATGCTCTCTAAGGCTGTGTGGAGGAGAGTCTCTTTTTGTTGTCTTCCAAAGCAAAGCATGGATGGAAGCAAGGGTGAAGGAATAGCTGGGCAATGTTCTGGGATGTCACTGGTATGAAGACATGAATATTGATGAGTCTGCAGGGACATCAGCATCCTCCTCAGCCCTGTAAGAGGGATTGTACTTCTGGAGCACCACAGTTTTGGCTCATGTGAAGTGATGTATCCTGGCTCCTATAAGAGCTAGTGTGGCCAGCAGGGCCAGGATTAGCCCCTTCTACCTGGCACTGGTGAGGTTACATCTCAAATACTGGGTTCAGTTTTGGGTCTGTCACTCCAAAAAGGACATTGAGGTGCTGGAGCATGTCCAGAGAAGGGCAGCAAACCTGGTGAAGGGTCTGGAGAACAAGTCTAATAAAGAGCAACTGAGGGACCTGGGGTTCTTTAGCCTGGAGCAGAGGAGGCTGAGGGGAGACATTCTGGCTCTCTACAACTCTTTTAAGGAGGTTGGAGCCAGGTGGGGATCAGTTATTTCTCCCAAGGAACAAGTGGGTAGGACAAGAGGAAGCCACCTCAAGTTGTACCAGGGAAGGTTTAAGTTGGAAATGAGGTACAATTTATTCCCCAAAAGAGTTGTCAAGCCCTGGCCCACGCTGCCCACAGCAGTGGTGGAATCCCTATCCCTGGAAGGATTTAAAAGCTGTGTGTGTTGCTGAGGGACATGGTTTAGTGGTGGACTTGACTGTAGCAGGTTAGTGTTTGGGCCTGATGATCTTAAAGGTTTTTTCCAGCCTAAACAACTGTGTGATTCTGTGCCTCTGTCCTCTCAGCTGGGATCTGGCCTGTGCATATAGATTCCTCAGGCCATCCAGGTTTCCTTTGTTTCCTTAGCAGTAAAGCTTCTCTGGGATGTTTGTGGTGATGTTCCCTTCAGGATGGCAGTTGAAGATAGTCTGTGCAGCTGCAGAGCTGTCTCAGCAGGCCAAACTTGGAGCAAAGTTGACCAAAGGGTTTCCTCCCCAAGCTTATGTTTGCTACCTCTTGGTTTGGCAAGAGCAAATGTTTGCACGGTCCTGTTGTAAACTGAGTCACTGAACTCCTGCAAATAATCTTCCACAAAAGGCTATTGTTGTTTCATTTCAATGCCCGGGGGATAGTGTGCTGTGGTGTGCATCATTCCACCAGGAAAAATGTCCCTGTGTGCTAAACATCAACGTCAAAATAACTCAAACAGTTGGAAAAAGGGGTCAGGGTGGGGAAGAGAGGAGATTGGACCATGTGCTGCTGAAGAGACGTTCTCTGTCTCCTTTCAGAAAGTTCTGTCTGCCAGCTTTAACCACAGTGCTGCTGAGTTTAGTGTTCCCTGTATCCAACTCAGAGCAGGGTTGGGGGAGGGAAGTATGTAGGCAAACTGGAAGGAAGATGCTTGGGTCATAGGGGAAGTCTGTGGTGAGAAGATATCACCTCAAGCCTGAGGTGAAACTGGCTGTCGCTGTGTTGGCTATGGAGGGAGTGTTAATGTGCAGCTCTGCAGAGGTCAGGCGTGTGATTATTTAAGGATATCAGTGTATGTTTAATCTCCTTGGGGCTTATCTGCTTTGTGTCCAGTGCTCCTGGTGATTGCTTCTTCAGACGAATAGCTGTTATGTTCCACCAGTACCTATGAGGAGAAAACGCTTCCAAAATGGAAAATGGCTCTTCCTGTGCAGTCTGTGCTGAACTTCATAAACCTTTTGAAATGAAAATTTAATGTTCCTGGTATAGTTTAAACCTGCCCCAAGTGTCTGAAGGCGCTTCCTTTTAGGAGCAGAGCTTGTTCCAACATAAAAGAACAAAATAATGGTTATTCCAGGGAGTCTGAAAGGTACAAGAAGTTCTCAAGCTCAGCGGTAGCGCTGCTCAGGTCCTCTCCAAGTTGTAGGTGGACTGAAGTGTTGTTGATTGCCATTTAACTCCACTGCTGTGGCTTTTCAAAGCTCTGCTATTTGCAAGCTGAGCCTGCTGGAATTACTAATTGCCCCAGTGTTGCAAACCCTGCTGCTTGTTGCTGCCAGAAAGTTATTGCAAGCTCTTCTAAACCACATTTCCAGAGAGCAACCCATCATTCTTCTGCTCTCTATATAATTAGGGCTGTAAGGACCCCACTTCCTTTTGTGTGCTGCTGGCAGCCAGAGCCATTAATGAGGCAGCATTAATGACAGGGAAGCAGTCTGCAAACTTGAACTCCATGCAGAGTTCACCCAGCACCATTTTCTTTTCCAACCATTGAAATGTTGAGTTCTTCTGTCTTGCTTTTAGATATTTAAAATGTCTGTCAAGCAATTTCTGTCTTCAAGTAAGGCTTTTACCCTGGGGCTTTTCAAGATAAGGCACTGTGACAAGCATTGCCCTAAGTGCCCTTAGTCAGAGTTTGTTTGCAGAGTGCTTGGGAGGCCTCTTACACTGGCTAAGGCTTCTGGATATTGTTGAGGTAAAAATATGAACTACAGTAAGTTGGAAATCACAGAATCCTCAGCATGGTGGGGGTTGGAAGGGACCTCTGGATGTTGTCTAGACCAACTTTGTCTGCTAAAGCAGGAGCACCCACAGGTTGCCCAGGATCACAATGTCCATGTGGGTTTGGAATCTCTCCAGAGGAGACTCCACAATCTTTCTAGGCAGCCTGCTCCAGCACACTCAAAGTCAACAAATTTCTCTTCATGGAATGTCTTGTGTTCCAATTTGTGCCCACTGCCCCTTGTCCTGTTGTTTGGCACCACTGAAAAGTCTGGCCTCATCCTCTTGCCCCCCACCCTTTAGCTCTGGCTGAGCATTGAGAAGATCCCCTCTAAGCTGCTCTTCTCCAGAGGGGGTTTGGAAGGGGGATCTCTGGACATCATCTAGTCTAACACCCCTGATAAAGTAGGGTGACCCAGATGAGGTTGCCCAGGACTGCAACGTCCAGGTCGATTTGGAATCTCTTCAGAGAAGGAGGCTCTAGAGGCTCTTTTCTTTTTTTATTTCCCTCCCCCTGCAGAAAAGCTTTAGATGAAAATTGAAAAGACTCTTCGTGGAGCTTTTCTGTTCTTGTCATTCAAAAACAGGAATCACCAGTGTGGCTGGCTCCTCTGGGGAAAGACTGGCTTTTAATCTCTTGGTGTTACTGTAATATTCACCAATATTTTACTGGTGCAAGTGGTTTAGATTTAAGAACAGCTTGCACTGAAAAAAAAAAAAAAGGAGGGGGGGAGCAGGAGGGTTGGAAGTCAGAGGGGAAGGAAACACAGAACTGCTGCCCAGTCTGAAGAATGTATTTTGGAACTTGAAAATGTTAAGAGAACTGCCAGATCAAAGCATTTCTGCAGTTTCCTGGAGAAGTCATCAAAAATAAGTTTAAAAAAAAAAGCGCAATCTGTGGAGTGATGCTGAGTAGGCAGCATGGATTTACGGTAAAAAGGGAGGAAAACGGTTCAAGTAACAGTTGAAAATGGGAACTTGCTCTAACCTGGCGAGTGAAGCTCTTTCCTTTATCCTCTAGTCTAACTAATGGGATTCTACTCAAGTACGCCCTTGTGGGTATCATTTGGACTTTTGTTGACCCCAAAATCTTACTTATGTTTTTATTTTTCCCTTCCTCAAAAAAAAAAAGTAAAAGCCAACACAAAGGCCCTTGTCTGTGGTGAAGACATGAAAAGGTGCTTAAACAACACAGTATTTGACAGGACCATTTACTTCTCAATAAGTTAAGATGAGGTTGGACTTTTCACTGCTGTTCACACTTCAGGCTGTGAGATTTGAGGCTGTTCAGCCTGAGGAAGAGAAGGCTCTGAGGAGACCTTACAGCAGCCTTCCAGTATCTGAAGAGGGCTACAAGAAAGCTGGGATGGGACTTTTTACAAGGGCTTGTAGTGATAGGATGAAGGGGCGTGGATTGAAGGTGGAAGAGGGGAGATTTAGTCTGGAGATTGGGAAGAAATTCTTTCCAGTGAGGGTGGTGAAACACTGGAACAGGTTGCCCAGGGAGGTCATGGAAGCCCCCTCCCTGGAGGTGTTCAAGGCCAGGTTGGATGAGGCCTTGAGCAACTGGAGGATGTCTCTGCCAAGGTAGGTGTGGGGTTGGAATGGAATGATTTTTAAGGTCCCTTCCAACCCAAATCATTGTGTGATATCTTTCTGAACTTCCAAGCATGTCCAGCTCTGAGGGGAATCATCAACCACCAAATTAAATTCTAAGGACAGATTTGGCCAAGTGCTCACTGTCGTTGCTACACTGATACCATCCTGTGCTGGTGAGAGGATCCCAGTGTTTATTCAAGGAAGGAGGTGAACAATGACTGTTTCCTTCACCAGGCAACAATGTGAACCAAAAAAGGCAAAGCCTGCCCACTTGCATTTATCAATATGTTATCTACTAAATTGCCCAAACTTCCTCTATTAAGATTATTGGGGCCCCAGCTCCTCCCCTGCTATGTTGCTGAACAGGTTTTTTGTCCAGGGCTTCCCCTGCCTCTCAACATTGGTAGCTGGTTTTCCAAACCTGGTTTGCAGGCTAGCTTGAAACTAAAATGACACATGCTCTTAAGGTTAAAAATATTTCACAGCTAATCTCTCTACAGACCATCAGCATGGCAATCTCTATTTTGACAGGCTCTGGCAAGATTTACTCTTGGCAAGTCTGGTAGTGTCATCATTTGCTGGTAAGCAGCCTGGAACATTCATTTCTCAAGGCAAACAGATGGTACCAAAACAGAAGTGTTTGTTCTTTCTGTAGTCTCAACAAGATTACCCTTCCCCTGCTTTTACTTTGGAGAACTGCTCTTTGCCAGTGCCTTGCTGCAACATTTTACATCTCTTAAAGATACTTTTGCGCATTCACATCATCGTGTTTGTGACCCTGAAGTTCTTAAATCACAGAATCGTAGGCATTGGAAGGGACCTCTAAATATCATCAAGCCCTACCCCTCTGTCAGAGCAGGATCATCTAAAGCAGATCACATAGGAACACATCCAGGTAGGTCTTGAAAGTCTCCAGAGATGGAGACTCTGGAGATGGGCTTCAAAGTTTGAGATGGACTTCAAAGTTACATGAATCACCCAGCTATAATTAACCTTTTCTGCTTGTCTCCAGCCTGGTAAGATAAGGAAAGGGTCTGTATCTGCTTGTCCTGTGTCAAACAAGGAAATTACGCTGCAGACGGTTTATCAAGAGGAATCTTCTTCAAGGAAGTGACTGTAGTCAACTTGAGTCTTTCCCTTTGGGTGACACAGCAGAAATATCTATGAACATCCCTATGACTGGGCTGGGCTCTTACAACAGCTCTGTGGTAAACACCACAATTAACTACATCCATCTGCTATCTTCAGGTACTAAAACTTTCTGTCCAGGCAGTCTGCACTAGACTCAATTAATCATGGAGTGTTTTGAGCAACAACCAATCATGCAGCTCTGCTTTCTCTCCTCTTGTGTTGTGAGAGGAGTTAGATAAAACTCCCAGGATTGCTCCTACAGTCATCACTGACCTTTATTTCGCCAGCACTGTCTTCAGGCTCTTGACAGACCACAAAAGGGATGCCCATCTGAGCAATCATGAGTCATCCATCTGCACAAAATAGGTGTGGTAGTCATGCAGGTGACTAAACTTGGCTCTGTGCTTCTGAAGAGCTTTGCAGGCTTGAGCAGAGCAGAAAGAAAAGCAGTTCTGCAAGCAGTCATCCTAGTGATGGTACCTCATCATGGCTCAGTTAGCAGGCTGGAGAGGGGACACCTGGAGATGTAATGAAACTTTGAGATAAGAGGAAAAAAAGAAAGAGGTCTTTTTTTCCACCCAGCAGAAGAAACTGCTTCCCTCTATGTTTGTCTGTTTGCCACTCCTGATGGTTCTTGGCAGGTCTCAGCAACTCTGACTTGGCCAAAGACTTGAAAAGGAAGGAAAATCAGTAAGATCTCTTCACACCACAAAAAGCTCAATCCTCTTAACAAAACATGGTTAGGAAGCGTCTGTGATACCAGGTTCTAGGACAAATAACATGAGAGAAAACTTCTTTCCTGTGAGGGTGCCAGAGCCCTGGAGCAGGCTTCCCAGAGATGTTGTGGAGTCTCCCAATCCCAAACCTGCATGGATATTGTGATCCTGTGCAACCTGCTGTGTGTGACCCTGCTGTAGGGTGGGTGTTGCACTAGATGATCTCCAGAGGTCCCTTCCATCCCCAACCACATGTGGATTATGTAATTCCTATTTCCGGAACATTGTTGGTGTTGGTGGCATGTGAGGAGGAGGAGTTTCTGTTTTCTTTATTTGCCCTCTTCTCTTGAGTCCTCTTACTAGGATTGAAGAGGAGGAAATAGCAGCTGATCTATAATAGGCTCTGTTGTTGTAGGGGATGTTGGGTGTTTGGAGGACTGAAGAGAACTTTATAGCTGGGGCAGATATTTCTGTATTAATTCTCCCCATAGCTGAGTGACCAGGGGAGAAAGTTTAGATGATGGGATCTGAGATGGAGAAAATTTTCTCCAACTCCTGCAGAGAACTGTAAATTGCCTGTAGATTTTTGAACCTGAATCTTGTTGTACTTCCTACATCTACAACTCATTTTAAATTGCTGAGGTTTCCATCTTAGTGCCTTGATCATTTCTCTCTTTCATGAAAGAATAATGACTGTAATCTTGATATTGAACAGCAGAAGTAGTAAATCCTGTGTGGTCATCTCTACAGGTTATCTTTTGGTAGATACCATCAGGCATGTTCCCAGGAGACAGCACGAAAAGCCTTTTTCAAGGACAGTGGGGTGGATAGGGTGGGAGAAATCTCACACATTCAGCTGTAAGAGTCCCACCCCAGCTGGAGTAGAGGAAAGTGCAATACCACATAGGCAGTCCCATGCCTTGGAGTAATGCCTGTAGAGTAGGAATGAAACACATTGGGCAGTAAATGGAAAGCTACAGTGGTTAAATCTAAGAGGACATGGGCATACCTTTATATCCGAGCTTTTCAAAAGGCTGTTTTGGTTGCAAGAGATTTTTACAATCATCCAGTCCAACCATTACCCCAGCACTGCCAGGTCACCACTAAACCTCAGCATCACATCTACACAGCTTTCCAATTCCTCCAGGGATAGGGACTCCACTGCTGCCCTGGGCAGCCTGTTCCAGGGCTTGACAGCCTTTTTAGGGAAGAAATTTTCTTGTGTCCAATCTAAACCTCCCCTGGGGTAACTCAAGGCCATTTCTTCTTGTCCTGTCACTTATTCCCTGGGAGAAGAGACCAACCCCCACCTGACTCCAACCTCCTTTCAGGGAGCTGTAAAGAGCCAAGAAGGTCTCCCTTCAGCCTCCTTTTCTCTAAGCTGAAGAACCTCAATTCCCTCAGCTGCTCTTCACAAGACTTGTGTTCCAGACCTTTCACCAGCTTTGTTGCCCTTTTCTGGACACACTCCAGCACCTCAGTGTGCTTCTTGGAGTGAGGAGCCCAAAACTGAACCCCAGTTCTTGAGGTGTGGGCTTGCAGTGCCTCAGTACAGGGGCATGATCCCTACCCTGCTCCTGCTGCCTACACTACTGCTCTTCTAAGCCAGGATGCTGGTGGCTTTCTTGGTCACCTGGGCATGCATGGGCTTCTTTGCAGCCAGCTGTCAGCCAACACTCCCAGGTCCACTCAGCCTCCTTTTCTCGAGGCTGAACACCCCATTTCTCTCAGCTGGTCTCCGTAAGACTTGTGCTATTCCATCCCCTAAAATGTCAATTTGGTTGGAAGCTGAGTGCCCTTGTACAAACAAGCTGAACTCTTGCTGCTTCTCAACAGCAGCTTCATACCTGCAGTCCTATTGCTCCTCACAAACAGGGGGCACAACTTGTGATGCATCTAGGACCCAGATAATGCAGCTGCAGCACCTACAAGCAGCTCCCATCTGTGCTGGGAGTTACTGTGAACAGTTTGCAAGTCTCTTGGGTCTTTCAGGCCACCTTTTGGCTGCCTCTGATGTCAAGAGCTGAACATTCATGGAATAAAATTGTGCTCCTACTTCCCAGCATGAAAGCTGAAGCCTACCTTAGAAACTGAGCTGCAGTCCATTCCGGTAGCTTTTTATAGCTCTACATGGCACAGTTTGCAGACCATTAATTATCTCTTTGATTTTCTATCTGTAGTCAAGGAAGGTTTAATCAAACTCATAAATTATAGTCTGGGCAGCCTAGCAGGTTAGATGTTGGGATTAAAGAGTGAGGATTTTTCTTTCTCGTGAGAAAAAAATGCCTCTGTTTTAAATTTCAAATAAATCCAATGCTCATTCCCAGATTTTCTTCCTGAGCAGTATGTACTCATAAAAAAATCCCAAAGAATGTTCCCTTCCAGAAGCTGCTGCTCCATCTCACAATCAGGGCACAGCTTTGAAAGTTGTCCAGGGATGGGGACTCCACCACTGGCCCTAGGCAGCCTGGTCCATACCTTGACAACCTTTATGAGGAAGATATTGTTTCTCATGTTCAACCTAAATCTCCCTTGGTGCTCCTCAAAGCTCTTTGCTCTTATTCTGTCTCTTGCTACTTGGAACAACAGACCAACACTCACCTCTCTCCAACCTCCTTTCAGGGAGTTAGAGCAATGAGGTCTCCCCTCATCCTCATTTTCTCACAGCTGAAAAAACTCCAATTCCCTCAGCTGCTTCTCTCAAGACTTGTGCCTTAGACCCTTCATTAGGCTTTTTGACTTCTCTGGACATGCTCCAGCACCTTAATGTCCTTCTTGGAGTGAATGACCCCAAACTGAACCCAGGAGTTGAGGTATGGCCTTACCAGTGCCCAGTATAGGGGGACCACCTCTGCTCTGCTCCTGCTTGCTACACCAGTGCTGATTCAAGCCAGGGTGCTGGTGACATTCTTGGATACCTGGACACACACTGGCTCGGTCTCCAGCGATTGTCAACCAAGACCCCCAAGTCCTTTTCTGCTGGGCGATTTCCAACCATTTTGCCTACAGCCTGAAGTGTTCCTGAGGTAGCTGTGACCCAAGTGCAGGACCCAGCCCTTGGCCTTGCTGAACCTCATTCTTTTGGCTCCAGTCCATTGATCCAGCCTTGCCAGATCCCTCTGTAGATCCTATTTATTTTGTTGCTTTACCTTGCCTGGTGCAAGTGCTGAAGTACTTTCTAGGTGGTTGATTTTTACTTTCCAAATACCAATCCAGAACACCCCACCCTGCACAAACCTTTCAAAGAAATGCTTTTTCCCTTCCTATACAAGCTGCTGACATTACATCCTACTAATACTCTGCGAGGTGAATTTTCATAGAATCACAGAACTGATTTGGTTAGAAAAGGCCTCTAAGATCTTCAAGTCCAACAGTCAACCTAACACCACTGTGGCTTTTAAACCACATCCCAAAGTGCCACATCCACATGCTTCTTGAACATCTCCAGAGATGATGGGTCCACCACTTCCCTGGGCAGCCTGTTCCAATGCCTGACCACTCTTTCAGTACAGAAATTGTTCCTAATACCCAACCTAAACCTTCCCTGGTATAATTTCAGGCCATTTCCTCTTATTCTGTCACCTGATACTAGGAAGAAGAGACCAGCCCACACCTCAATACAACCTCCTTTTAGATAGCTGTAGAGAGCAATGAGGTCTCAGTAATGCCTGAACAATGCCAGAGTGTGAGTCCCTTGAAAGTCAGAAGGATTTGCATTCCTATATTATTTCCAGCTTTTTGATAAACCTGTGGGATCTCAGCACAAAGAAAAATGCAGCTGGCAAGGAGATGCCTTTTGTGTTTTTGACAGTGAGGGGGAAACCTTCTCCCCATTAGGCACTGCAGCTGTTGCCTGGGCAAATCTTAGAATTGTAGAATGGTTTGGATTGGAAGGGACCTTAATGACCATCTAGTTCCATCCTTCCTGCTATAGGCAGGGACACCTTCCACTAGACCAGGCTGCTCAAAGCCTTGCCCAGCCTGACCCTCCACAGCTCCAGGGAAGGGGCATTCACAACCTCCCTGTCTAACCTGTTCCAGCATCTCATCACCTTCACTGTAAAGAAGTTTTTCCTAATATCCAGTCTTAATCAGCCTTCCTTAAGCATGAAGCCTCCCTAGCCCATTTGGGGCTAAAATTCTACAAACCCAACAAACAGACCAAAATGTTTCTCCATCTTCTGTCCAGAATAAGCTTTTTAAAAAATTATTGCTGGAAACATACCTTACGTCCATCAGACAGTGAAAGTTGGACCACAACTTGTTTGCTTAACTCACTGCTAGCACAATAAATGACTTGCATAAGGCAATGCCTTTAGCATTGTTCAAAGAGCAAGCATTATACAAACGGCCTATTGTGTGTGTAAGAGTGTTCTGCTGCTTTAACTTTCTTGGATCAAGAATGACTTAATGAAAAACCACAACTCAAGTCCTGGTTGTAATTTGATGGGAAACTACAAGGCTGCATTGTCAAAGGTGCAGTTGGTTGCCTCCTTTCACTGAAGCTTTGTTAACCTTGGAAAACAAGGCCACAATATTATTTTTATTATTTTTATTTTAATCCTTTCTCTTAGTCAAATCAGCACTCACACAAAAGGAGATTTTCCTGCAGAGGTTTTTTGCTCACCTCTGTTGTAGAAACTTGGATTTTTACTTTAGAACCTCAGTTGTTGCGGAGAGCACTGGCACGTCTCTTTCCCAGTGACTGTCCTCATTGTTTTTATGACTTCTGTGCTAAAAGCTGAAGGTGTATGATACCATCAAAGCACTAGAGAAAAGATGAAGTCTACCAGTTACAGAATCTCAGCCTAGTGGTGGTTGAAAGGAACATCTGGATACCATCCTGTCCAACCCCACTCTGCTAAAGCAGGGTCACCCACAGCAGGTTGCCCAAGATCACAATGCCCATGTGGGTTTGGAATCTCTACAGAGAAGGAGACTCCACAAGCTCTCTGGGCAGCCTGCTCCAGGGCTCTGGCACCCTCACAGGAAAGAATTTTTTCTTTATGTTCACATATAACCTCCTGTGTTTCAGTTTGTTCCTGTTTCCTGTCACTGGGCACTGCTGAAAAGAGTGCAGCCCCATCTTCTTGTCCCCTACCCTTCAGATATTGATGAGCATTGAGAAGATCCCCTCTCAGGCTGCTCTTCCCCAAGCTGCACAGCCCGAGGGCTTTCAGCCTTTCCTCAGCATTTTTGTAGCCTCCGCTCTTCAATAGCTCTTTGTTGTATCTTGAACTGTCAAGCTCTGGATGTGGCCTCAGTAAGTCAGAGGAGAACCTCTTGTGACCTGCATCAACCTTCTAAGTTACTCATCATATTCCCTTTTTTCTGCTCACAGGTACCCCCTCAGACGAGGCAGCTCTTTCACCTTTCTGACTCCAGGACCACACTGGGACTTCACTCTGGTGAGTAAAACAACTGGTGCACACATGTTTCACCAGCACTTGAACAAAAGCAGGAATACAAAGGTGAAAGTCCTTCTGCATGGAGAAGAAATGCAATCCCCACATTCGTCTTTACCTAGCTAGACTGTTTTTGAGCCATTGAGTCTTCTTGAGCTTTAGCTGGAGGATGCTTTTTGTATACAGGGATTAAGGAGAGGCAGAATATCCTGGACACTGTTTTCTTTATGAACTTCTTACTTCTGCTAGTGTGTTTCAGCAGTCCTGCTAAGCTGGCAATGCAATAGGCAAGATGTAAAACATGGCGTAGAAGTCTACCTTCTCAATTTTTTACACTCAATGCAAAATTTTGTATTTTTGTCTCTTAGAGAGATACCTCCTTAGAGCAAGAGTACAGCCTAACTGCTGTTAACCTTGCCCTTTCCATCCTTTAACATGCATCCCTTACCAGAGAAAGTCTTCAAATAAAGGTGATGAAACACTGCCCAGAGATGTCCCCATCCCTGGAGACATTCCAGGTCAAACTTGGTGGGTCCTTGAGCAAACTGATCTAGTTGGAGATGTTCCTGCTCACTGCAAGGGTTTGGGACAAGATGAGCCTTGAAGGTCCCTTCCAACTTGATGCGTTCTCTATTTTTGTGAACTGGTTCATTTCCTCTAGAGCTGGAAGATACACCACTCTAGAGAGTGGGTCAGAGGACCTGCACTAGCTTTGTCCTCTGAACTGCTGCTTCGTGCAGTCTGTCCTGCTTCATGCACTGAGGATTTCAAGGTGATTAGTCAGCTGAAGTAGGTGTTTAGTACTTGGTGTTGTCTATATAGATCTTGTCCCATCTTAAAGCTCATTTTCTTGAGCTGCCTAAGCTGATTTGCCCTCTGCTGCCCCTGGAAGGATTGATCTTCTCGATCAGCAAACTGATCTGGCTGAAAAACTTGCCTTGCAAAAAGAAAACAAGGAGGTTTGGGTGAGCTGATCCTGCACAAGCTGTGTGAATAGCTGTGTTGGCACAGGGAAGAGTGTGAGAACATATCTGGAGGTGGGGAAAAGGACAGGAGGGAAATCCCATCTAAAATCAGCTGGAGCTTCTTCTGTCTACACATTTAGACAAGCACTTTGCTGACTGTACCTTGAAGGGCAGCCAGAAAGGAACTGTTGACCTTGAGGGTGGTGAGACACTGGCCCAGGTTGGCCAGAGAGGTGGTAGATGGCCCATCCCTGAAACCATTCCAGGTTAGGTTGGACAGGACTCTGAGCAACCTGACCTAGTTGAAGATGACACTCCTGAGGGGCTGGACTAGATGACCTTTAAATGTCCTTTCCAACTCAAACCAGTCTGAGATTCAATGTGCAATATTGAGGCTGCACAAACACCAGTCCAGTGTGGGAGTGGATGAAACCAAGCCCTAAGCTCTTGTAGTTTTTTCTTCTGTTTCATTTTATCAACTTTCATCTAGTGGCTACAGCTACATTAAACATGCACATTTGAATAATACAAAGCCCTAGAAACTGCATCCTTTCAAATGTGAAAATTCTGTGTCTAACCCCACAAATTAAAAGCATTTTGATGGAGTTTCAAGTTATTCCTGTTGTCTGCATGGGTCTTTTTTAATCTGCTTTTATTTGACTCTATGCATATTCAGTCCAAATCTCAGTTACTGTTAGAACTTACTGTGTGTCATGAAAGACTGAAAGACTACAAAAAAACAAAGAAACTGCTTTTGAAGGTCTTAATTGCTTATCTGCATTCCTCCATCATGTCCTTCATCAACCTGATCTGCTGCCACTTCTCCCTTCAAGCCCAAGCAGCTTCATCTGCAGCTAAAGATGGTGGGTACCCCTGAACTCCAGGCCTTTTCTGGAGATTGCAGCTGCCCTGTGAGTAGAATCATAGAATTGTTTCAGTTGGAGAATACCTCAAAGATCATCAAGTCCAACTGTCAACCTGACACCACCATGGCCTCATGTCCTGAAATGCCATGTCCAGATGTTTCTTGAACACCTCCAGAGATGGTAACTCTACCACATCCCTGAGCAGCCTTCTTCCAATTCCTGTCTACTCTTGCAATTGTTTCTTCTAATGTCAAACCTAAACCTCCTCTGGCTCAATTTCAAGCCATTTCCTCTTGTCCTATCACCTGGTTCTAGGGAGAAGAGGCCAACTCCCACCTCCAACCTCCTTTCAGGGAGTTGTAGAGAGCTAGCTGGACTGACACATCTAAAGCTGGAAGAGAAGCAAATACCGGGGGGAAAGAATAATGAAGGAGAGCACAGAACTGTAGCGCTGTTGCCCAGCAGACATAACCTTATTGAAGGCCAGGGATCAGGTCTTTGCTTAGAGGCTTTGCCAATGTAATTATAGAAGGCTTTAGGCTGGAAAGGACCTTTAAAGGTCATGTAGTGCAAAATTTTGTCCAGGCTAAACAACCTCCAGTTTCTTCAGCTACCTCTCTCAGAAGACTTGTGCTACAGATCCTTCACCAGCTTCTTTGCCCTTCTTTGGGCACACTCCAGCACCAAAATGTCCTTCTTGCAGTAAGGGGCTCTTTAAACCCATCCCACTTCTGAAGGCATGAAAAGGACACTTGGCTTAGTTAACCACTTCCCCTGGAGGCTTGGGCCAGGTATATTTTCCAGATATTTGGCCAAACTTCTGCACAAACTAAGACCTGAAGAGGTTATTGCTGACACACATTGACCAGAGCGCTGTATTTTGGCAGTAGCCTGCAGTAGGCAAGCAAGAACTCAACTTTTCTTGGTGTCATGTCTCATGAACTGGAATTGGAGTTACAGAAGGGGTTTTCTTCCCCATGACCACCACATACTCAAATGCCACTCACAAATAGTACCACTTGGTGCCATAGTTTGTGCAGCTGTTTGGCCAAAAGTCTGTAAAATGTACCTGGCCTGAGCCTCCAGGGGAAGTGGTTAGCTAAGCCAAAAGTCCTTTTCATGCCTGCAGGGGTGGTATGAGTTTAAAGAGCTCTTCACTGTGAGAAGGACAATTTGGTGCTGGAGCATGTCCAAAGAAGGGCAACAAAGCTGATGAAGGATCTAGAGCACAAATCTTGTGATGAACAGTTGAAGAAACTGGGGTCATTTATCCTGGAGTAAAGTAGGTTGAGGGGAGACCTCCTTACACTCTACAGCTCCATGAAAGGATGTTGGAGCCAGGTGGGGATTGGTCTCTTCTCCCAAGTGACAAGTTACAGGAAAAGAGGAAACCGCCTCCAAAGAGGTTTAGGTGAGACATTAGGTAACATTTCATTTCCAAAAGGGTTGTCAAACCCAGGAACAAGCTACTCAGGGGGGTGATGGAGTCACCGTACATGGAGGGCTTTAAAAGCTGTGTAGGTGTGGTGCTGAGGGCCATGGTTTAGTGGTGACCTGGTAGTGCTGGGTTAACAGTTGGACTGGATGATCTTACAGGTCTCTTCCAACCAAAACAGTTCTATGATTTTATGAAAGAGAAGAACTAGTGCATGCTCTGCATAATTCTAAGACAAGAGTAATACAGTTTGGGTTCAGACATCCCCTGGATAGCTTCTGACTGGAAGGAAGGTTACTCATGGTCTGTTTTCCTTTTGTCCTTTTCATCAAAGAGGATTCTTTTATGAGAAACAGGCCCTTGATCTTTGTTGACTTAACAGTCCTGATGCACATTCTTCACCTGAAGCCTTATCAGTGTTTTATGACTTCAGGTGGGCAATAAGCAGCAAAAACCCAGACTGATCCCTAAAGAACAAAATATCCTGGGTTTAGACAAAAGCCCTTGGTAGGAGACAGGATAACAAGATGACTGGAATTGTTTTCAGATTGAAAACCAGCATGGTATTGAGACACTTTTCTGGGAGCTTTAATCAGAATCCTTGCACTACCATTAACCTTCATGCTCATAGTATTGTTTGGGTCTTGCTTAAAGTCACAAAATATTTAGATTTCACCTCCCAGTTAGCAAGTTTTATGTTTTCCCTTTACCATACCTCTTTGAGTAGCCTCAACTGGGTCTCACGGTCTTCCACGGTTTAATAACTTCTGGAGGAATAACATTTTCCACATGACTGGAGTTTCGTGAGAAGGTTCATGTAGCAGATTTCTGGTGGTGACCACCTCAAAAATGTGAGACAACAGTGCTGTAGCAGTTGCTTTTCTATCATGTGGCTTTAAACACCCAGATTTGAGCAGTCTGAGAGGTTGTTTTCCTGGAATCTTTTTCTTCTGGCCTGACACAGGAACGTTACAGCTGGCTCTGGCCTGAAATGTCTACGTTTTGGTATGAAACTATATTGGGCAAAGGAAATGGGGGTCCAGCCAATGCAACACTCCTTGCATGAGTCTAGCCAGTTTAAAAACAAAAACTTTTTTGGCTTTCCTTTCGTGTCTGGGCTTTGGTCTGGAGCTGTATGTTCAAGATGTTAATGTACTTGACTGCATAAGGAACGAATAACGCTCAGAGCAGAAAGGCGTGGTGGTGTCTTTTGTCTTGATTGCAAGTTTTCTTCTGTGAAATAGATGCTAATATCCTCGACACACATATGGGAAAAATAATCTGCAGACCAAAAAGGTGTGGTTAGAGCAGGGTTTGATAAATAACCAACCCTGAATGTTTTACTAAACCTTAGAAAGAAAAAAAAAAATAAATAGAACCCCAAACGTCTGCAGTTTGCATGTGTTCCCAAGCCTGCCAAAGGTCTGCTCTGAAAGTCTGGAGTGCACTAGGAGATTAATTCAGTGTCAGTGCTATAAATATGGTAAGACTTAATGGCTAATGTGAGAACTTTCTCCTCTGCAAGTAGTAAATCTGTCAGTGAAGTGACTCATGTGACAAAGTCAATATCTTGTCTTTGAAAAAGCAAAACAAAAAGACAGCAAACAAAATACACACACCCCCCAAAAAAAAATAAAAACAGCCAAAACCGAACTAACAAAACCACCAAAAAAACCCACACAAATTATAAAAACCAACAACAACCAAAAAAAAAAAAAAAACAAACCAAGCAATAACCAATACCAAACAAAAAAGAAGAAAAATTGAAATCATTGTCAGAATTTATGCTTGAATCCACTTCTATAGCTAAGACTGGCTAACAGGTCTGCAAGCAATTGAAAGGAGGTTGGAATGAGGTGGGTGGTGTTGGTCTCTTCTTCCTACTAACAATTGATATGATGAGAGGAAATGGCCTCAAGTTTGACGTTAGAAGAAACTTCAGTTAAGACAGTCTGGACAGGTCTGCAACTACCTGAAAGGAGGTTGGAGTGAGGTGGGGGTTGGTCTCTTCTCCCTAATATCAAGTGATAGGATAAGAGGAAATGGCCTCAGCTTGCACCAGGGGAGGTTTAGGTTGGACATTAGAAGAAACTACTTCACTGAAAGGTTTCTCAAACACCAGAACAGGCTCCCCGGGGAGGTGGTGGAATCCTTGGAGGTGTTTAAAAAGAGAAAGAGATGTGGTGTTGAGGGACATGGTTTAGCACCAGCCTTGATAGAGAGTGGTTGGTCTCTGTGATCTTAAGGGTCTTTTCCAAACAAAACAATTCTATGATTCTAATAGCTGAGGAAAAAAAACAACACAGCAACAAAATATAAAATATAAGAAACTAAAATTGTGGAATCACAGAATGGTAGGGATTGGAAGGGACCCCCAGAGATCACTGAATCCAACCCCCCTGCAAAGCAGGACCACTTAGGGCAGGTCACACAGGAACAAATCTGGAGGAGGAAACTCCACAACCTCTCTGGGCAGCCTGCTCTAGAGCTCGCAGTAATTTTTTTTTTTTCCTCCTGTTGAGATGGAATTTCCTGTGCTTGAGTTTACATCTATTGCCTCTCATCCTATCACTGGTGGGTATCACTGAAAAGAGACTGAAGGGTGGGGAGCAATAGGATGGGGCCAGACTCTTGTCAGTGGTGCCCAGCAACAGGACAAGAGGCAATGGGCACAAACTGTTCCACCTACATACAAGGAGAAGCTTCTTTGCTGTGAGGGTAGTGGAGCCCTGGAGCAGGCTGCCCAGAGAGATTGTGGAGTCTTCTTCTCTGGAGAGATTCCAAACCTGCCTGGACACAATCCTGGGCAACCTTCTGTGGGTGCCCCTGCTTTAGCAGGGGGGTTGGACTGGATAATGCCTAGAAGTCCCTTCCAACCCTCACCATGCTGAAATTCTATAACAACTAGTGCACAAAACTGAGTTTTGCTGAATTTCAGAGTGGACGCGAGTTCCTTCTGGTGCTGCCCAGGGGTGTTTTCCTTATTTCACCTACTTCGGTGTCTGGGTCTGTTAACCTGATAAACAAGATGTAGATCAAAATAAAAATACAAAATAGTTCTTCTTTTTCCTTTGTACTTAATGAAGTGAAGGAGGATGAACTTGACTCAGTCTGAAGTGTTGAAGGACAAGGGTCAACACAGGAAGAAAATCAGCTACTTGTTTCATGGGTGACCAAACATTTCATGCTCGTGACCCGTGTTTTCTCCAGGCTGGGTGATCCACAGGCTGGCACAGTCTGACAGGATGAGTCCTCAGTTGGGTTTCCATTATCTGGGTACTGAAAAAATAATGTAGAAGCCCAGATACAACAGAAATAGTGGGAGGTATCAGGAAGCTCAGCACAGATGTCTTTGATCATTGTTCCACTGGCTTGTACTCCTCTTTGGAAAGGAAAACAGCCAAGAGCTGCCTGGCCAATAGCAGCCTCATCTTTCTTCTACAAAAAAACCTGATTCTTTTAGCCTGATGCATTCCTAGCAGGGATACTTCAGCCACAGCTCTCTTCTGGCCATGTCCAAAGTAATGAATTAAATAGGTGATCAAAGTGGCCTCCCATAGATGTGTTCAGCTGTCCAGGGAACTGCACTCTAAAACAAATCCCAGATACGCAGTAAGAATCCCCTGAATAAAAGATTTTAGGCAGGGTTTCTTCTGGTGTCTACTAGAGACCTCAGATCCTAAGAATCACCAAGATTGCCCTCTTAGTATCAAACTCTTCCAAAAAGCCCAGCTTAATTGGTGGCCTGCTGACCTCAGAAATCACCAAAAGTGCTTCCTTTAGGTGATGACACACCAGAAGGACACCCCATCAGGCTGTGCTGCATTCAGTGACACCTGGACAGGCTAGAGAGGTGGATGAAGGGGAACCTCATGAAGTTCAACAAGGGCAACTGTAGGGGCCTGCTCTAGGGGAGCAATAACCCCCTGCATCAGTATAAGTGAGGAGTTGACCTGCTGGGAAGCAGCTCTGTGGAGAAAAACCTGGGAATGCTGGTGTACAAGGTGCCCATGTGCCCTCATGGCCAAGAAGGCAAATGGTCTCCTAGAGTACAGTTCTGGGCTCTTCAGTTCAAGAGAGACAGAGAACTCCAGTTGAGGCACCAGAGATGCTGAGAGGCTTGGAGCGTTTCTGTGAGGAGGAAAGTCTGAGAGACCTGGGGCTGTTGAACCTGGAGAAGAGCAGCTGAAGAGGGGATCTTCTTAGTGCTGATCAATATCTAAAGGTCAGGGGGCAAGAGGATGTGGCCAGATTCTTGTCAGTGGTGCCCAGTGACAGGGCAAGATGCAACAAGCACAAGCTGGAACCCAGCAGGTTCCATCTGAATGTGAGGAAGAACTTTGCTGTGAAGGTGGTGGAGTCCTGGAGCAGACTCCCCAGAGAGGTTGTGGAGTCTCCTCCTCTGGAGAGATCCTGGGCAGCCTGCTGTGTGTGACCCTGCTTTAACAGGTTCAGTCAACTAGATGATCTCCAGAAGTCCCTTCTAACCTCTACCATTCTGATTCTGGGATTCTGAGAACTGAATCTCAAATCATTTCACTGTGTTAACCTCTGCATTCTGTCCTAGTGAAATTTCCTGCTTAAGAGTTTACTCACAACAGCAATTATGGAGTGCAGATGAATAAGCTTATGGGCACATAATTTAGAGGTATTGATCAGGTGACAAGCCCCGTAGAGTCATAGAATTGTTTCAGTTGGAAGAGATCTCTAAGATCATCAAATCCAACCTTCAACCTAACACCATCATAGCCACTAAACCATGTTTCAGAGTGCCTTATCCATGTTTTTCTTGAACATCTCCAGGGATGGTGACTCCACCACCTCTCTGGGCAGCCTGTTCCAATGCCTGACCTCTCTTGCAGGAAAGAAATTTTTCCTAATGTCCAACCTAAACCTCCCCTAGCACAATTCCAGGCCATTTCCTCTCATTTTATCACCTGATACTAGGGAGAAAAAAATCGACCCCCACCTCACTCCAACCTTCTTTCAGAGAGTTGTAGAGAGCAATACAACAGCATAAACATTTTGTATTTCTTTTCAGCCTTTATTTTTTGGAGTTCTTGGAGTTAGTTGGTGGTGTTAAGAATTAAAATGTCTCTAGTCTACCATATAAAAAAAAAATCCAGAACTTTCCTTGTGAACTCAAATCTCTTTCATTTCTTACAGAAGAGGAAGCGCCGAGAGAAAGATGATGATGTGGTCAGTCTCTGCAGCCTTGACTTTAAGGTAACCAAAACACTTTGCTCTACAACGTTGTGCAATCCTCTCCACTCTAGTGCTTGCTGTGTTTGCATTTCACCATCCACAGTTTAGAGACACATACAGCTGTGTTTGCTCTCACATACACCTCTGGGGTGGGCTGAGTCCTGCTGGTGATATCCATAACAGTCTGTGATCTGCTGGTTTAATCGTTTCAATCCTGAACTTGCCACACTTGCAATGTTGTGTGAAAAAAATGTGTGTAATATGCCCTCCTCCTCCCCCCACCCCCCCACCCCCCATAAGCATTTGCAAGTGTCAGGAAGCAGAACTGTGCAAAGCTTCTTCAAATGTTGCTTTTGTTTAACTTTAGTTAGTGCACTTCATTGTGTTGCAAACAAGCTGGACTGGCTGGGTGGCAAATCATTTTTAAAGCTGTAGATTAACCTGACTTGCCAGCAGTGTGCTCAAGTGGCCAAGAAGGCCAACAGTGTCCTGGCTTGGATCAGCAATAACATGACAAGCAGGACCAGAGAAGCTATTGTCCCTCTGTAATTGGCACTGGCGAGGCCACACCTTGAGTACTGGGTACAGTTTTTGGCCCCTCACTCCAAGAAGGACATTGAGGTGCTGGAGCATGTCTAAAGAAGGGCAACAAAGCTGGTGAAGGGACTGGAGAACAAGTTTTGTGATAATCAGCTAGTGTTATTTAGCCTGGAGCAAAGGAGGCTGAGGGGAGACCTTCTGGCTCTCTGCAACTCCACAAAAGGAGTTTGGAGTCAGGTGGAGGTCAATCTCTCTTCCCAAGTAGGTGGCAGAACAAGAAGAAACGTCTCAGGTTTCACCAGGGTAGATTTAATTTGGACATTAGAGGAAAATTCTTCATTGAAAGGGTTCTCAAACCCTGGAATAGGCTCCTCAAGGAGGTGGTTGAATCTCCATCCCTGCAGGTGTTTAAAAGGCAAAGAGATGTGGTGCTGAGGGACACGGTTTAGCACCAGACTTGGTAGAGGTGGAGCATGGTTGATCTCTATGATCTTAAGTGTCTTTTCCAACCAAAACAATTCTGTGACATACAGAGGGTGAGAAAGTGCAGAGCTGCATCTTTCCCCAATGACTCTCCAAGCTTGATTGTCTAAAAGAGAAACTGCTTCCCGCTGTCCTGAAGATCTCACTGTCTTCACCTCTGTGAAGAGGGGAAGGAAGAGAAACAGGGTTTTTCCTAGGAAGGCAGATACTGAGTTGAGAGTTAACTAAGTGGCTTTTAGGGTTTATTAGGCTGAGATTAAAAGTAATTTGTTAGTGGGGAATTTCCTGTTTGACCTAATGGCCAGGGCATCCTCTGGTGTTGTCACTGCATTTCTGCATTATTTATTATCCCTGCTTAGCCTGACTACTGTGTGTTTTCAGTAACCATCATGTCCTGTCCATCAGGCAAACTCTGAGCTTTGAGCTCTCTAGGCTAGATCTCCTGTCCCAGATAAGACCACCCCAGTAATTTCCCAGTAGGGGAGGGAAAAGAGCAAAGAAAGATTATCTGCTGATGGCTGTGACACAGCAGTGCTGATGCCTCTGAGCTGACTATGTTTTAGATTTGTTTTGTTTCTGAGCTCTTTTCTTTTTTTCTGATGCAGATGGGAGTGTTATGGCTCAGAAATCTGCCCTGGGGGAAGAGGATTTTCTTTTTCTTTCCTTTGTTATCTTTTTAATTGAACTACCTTTTCATGTGTTGGACAAACTTGCATGAGTTAGGGTTTCTCTCACAAAGCAAATCCCTTCGAGGTAAAACTAAAATATCAACAGTAATTTGGGTACTGCCTTTTAAGAGTTCTAACAGAAATCTTCCAAGGAGAAAGGGAAATCCCAGGGCTGATACAGTCAAAGTTCAGGCTGCAGCTTTTCTTTAACCTTTTTTAACTTTTAAGACTTTTTAACTTGCTCTTTTGAATAGAGGTCAGGCTCTCCTGGACATTTGATTCCAACAAGAACACACACCACTATTCTGTTAAAAAACATTAACAGTACTGATTGGATTTTCATTTTTAGGTTTTTTTGGTACCATCTCTCAGGGTATTAAAAGTTTCAAAAGCTCCCCAGTCAGATATCTGTAGTCAGATTTTCAAAACACATCACCAGGAGTTCTGAGTCTCTGAGCACTTTGTGATTATTCTTTTCTCTGTCTATATTTGATGAGTGTGAACCAATAGCCTAAAATTTGGCTCCATCAGGCACAGATCTATCTATTCCTTGATGAAATAAGAGCAGATCAAGCTAATTTCAGAACATTACTGTCAACCCATGCATTGTTTATTCCCATTTTACAGATGGGAACTGATTTTTGACAGTTTCTCTCTATAAAGTGTCTAACTCCACAGCATCACTGTTCTTGCAGCTGCACTCTCTCCCCCAGCAAACAGAGCTCAGCTGACAAGCTGTTGTTTTGTCACCATACTTGTGATAACAGAGGAGTTTTGCCAGCATATTGCCCTCACACTCCTACTTGACATAATTTCTGCTGACAAAAACTGCTGCAGCGATGGTGATCCCACCAAGGGCTTCTTCAGAGCAGGGAGCTGCACCCTAGTATCCCAGACTTGGCAGCCTACCCCATGTTTAAAATAAAGGTGCAGGGGAAATGATTCTTTAATTGGGATGTGCACCTGTCTCTGAAAAGGTTGAGCAGCCCTTTAATGATGTTTAAACCTCATATGTTTTAAGATCGTGGTTCCACATACCAGGAAGATGGGATGAAAACTGGCTAGGGAGATCAGGCCAGCCCAGACCCAGGGCTATTCTTGTTTGTTTAGGCTCATTAACCACTTCCTTGCCACCCAGAGGCCTACCCAAAACCAAACCTGCTTTCTTAAGCTTCTAGTTTGACTTAGAGCCTAAAAACTTCCAAATGTTACCAAAATATAAGTAGGAAGTTACAGCCTGTCAAGGGTTAGGGCTGAAGCAGGCACTAAATCAGTGACAGAGACTCTATATGAAACCCTCTGCCATCCCAAAGGGAAGAGAAAGGGAGTAAGAGAGTGAGACTGATGGGTTGGAAAAGGAGCTAAACCAGCTTTAGTGAAAATAATAACAGTAAAATGAAATAGATACAAATATATACAAAGCTACCAGCAGCCTCAACCCCTGGTGGCAGTTACCCCTGGTGGCAATGATGTCACCATCACCACTGCTGCTGGGGCTAGGCACTAGGGAGGTCTGAACTGAATGACAGATGGGAACCAAATTCAGGAGCTGACTTTGGAACTGGATTCAGGAACACACAGATTGGGATTGAAAGCAGAAGGAACAGTCCTCAGACACCAGCCATTGAAAAAGAGGCTTTACCCTGGTGGTCCTTCAGCTTTATCCTGAAGATGATATCCATGGGATGGGATCCCTTGTTGGTCACCTTAGGGTCACCTGTCCTGTCTGACATTCCTCCTCATCTCTTACTGGACCCTAACACGGGACACACAATGTAGCAGTGACCTTGGTGTGCACAGGAACAAGTCTACCAAGAACCTTTCTGCAGCCCGTCTCTTGGAAATGACTCTGCCCATCAGCATTGTCACTGCTAGAAGTAGCCACTGTGTGCAAACCTGCCCTGAACTTCACCAAGCATAGTTCCTGAGAAGAGCCTGAGCTGAGAAGTCAAATCACTGACCAGAATTACTTCTGCTCTAGCTTAAACCAGGACACAACCTGAGACCACAGTTACAGCATCCACTTCCTTTAGCACTGAGCCAACCCTGCCCTTGTGCCAAAACACCTTCTTTTGGGGAGATAGGAGATATTTTTTCCCCCAGACTCTGTCTGGAGCCACAGCTGTTGATAATTGTCTGGGTAGGAGAGAAGGGAGAGTGGATTGCAGCATAGGGACAGAAGCAATAAATGGAGGGCAGGAGTTTATGGAGCAGATCTTTAGGTGTTATTTTTGCACTTCAGGTAGGTTACTGCCTGACTCTTCGTGAAGTGATGACAGGTGAGCTGGTTGCACAGTTACATAAGGTGTGGGATGATCCAGGGCAGGAAGCAGGACCGTGTGTGTTTTGAAGGTGTGTGTATCTTGGTGTTTGTTAGCAACTCGGTAAATACTTTCCGGTATATGGCAGGCAAGAGACAGATGCGCCGGTGGATTTCACCGGAGGCAAAAGCAAGCCAGGCTGAGTAATGTGTAAGAATCACATCTGGTCTGGTTGTTTTCTGTTGGTTATGGGATGTCTTTGTAAGGCTTTCGAAAGAGAGATTTCTGAAAGGAAGTGAAGTCATAATGAGGACCCTTTTTACGAACTCCATGTGGTGTCCTCAAAGCCTTACTCACCTTTTTGGATCAATTCTATGACTATTACTTAGCCCAAACCAGCCCTATATTTGTACTAGTTATGGCAGCAGATGATAAAGCTGATAGTGACAGGCTCTCCAGAGAAAGTAGATGAACACTGCATTTTTAGAGGAGGGGGAAAGAGAATCCTTGTGTGTCTGTGCTCTTGCTGGTCCAGTGTCTTTCCATGGTCAGAGTCCTTACAAGCAGCTTAGTTTCAGGAAAAAGATAACACAGGGGAAAGATCATAGAATCATAGAATGGTTGGATTGGAAGGGACCTCCAAAGGTCATCTAGTCCAACCCCCATGCAGTGAGGAGGGACATGTTGAACTAGATCAGATTGCTGAGAGACTTGTTTGAGCCTGACTTTGAATATCTCCAGGAACGGGGCTTCAACTACCTCCCTGGGCAACCTATTCCAGTGTTCCACCACCCTCATGTTAAAGAACTTGTTCCTAACATCCAATCTAAATCTTCTCTGAAGAACATCACTAAATAATGCAAGAAATTGCAGTGGTAACTCCTTCCTTTGGATACCACAGAATCCCAGCACAGGGTGGGGAAGGAACTTCTGGAGATCATTCAGTCCAAGCCCCCTGCTAAAGCAGAGTCATCCACAGCAGATTGCCCAGGATCACAATGGCCAGGTGGGTTTGAAATCACTTCAGAGAAGGACACTCCACAACCTCTCTGGGCAGCCTGCTCCAGGGCTCCAGCACCCTCACAGGAAAAAAGTTGAGGTGGAACCTTCTAGGTTCCATCTTGTGCCCGTTACCCCTTGTCCTGTCATGAGGCACCACTGAAAAAAGTCTTGCCTCCTCCCTTTAGATATTGGTCATCATTGAGAAGATCCCCTCTCAGGCTGCTCTTCTCCAGGTTCAACAGCCCCAGGTCTCTCAGCCTTTCATCAGCTGAGAGATGCTCCAGTCCTCAATATGTATGCCCACAAGCTTTAAAGAAACACCAAAACCAGTGCTTCCCTTCTCCCTTCCCCCCTCCCAAAGACGCAGCCACTCTCTAGAGGACTTTTATGAGGATTTTATTGGTGTGTCTGATTCATGCAAGAACGTGCCCATGCATACGTTACAAAGTTGTGTTTGGAAATAGACTTTGATCACAACGAACAGCTCTGGCGTTGGCTACACCACACAACTCTGAAAAACAACATTTGGCACGTGAGTAGCTTGGGAGCTGAAGTCAACTGTAGCTTCTCGCTCCATTACTCTGTTGCTGGAGTAGATGTTGTGTTTAATAACACCACGAGACCCAGCGTGCCGTGTTTGCTGGTGTAGCATTCGTATTCAGAAGCTGGAAATTGCTTTTCTGGCCTGAGCACACCAATCATGGAATCATAGAATGCTTTAGATTGGAAGGAACCTTTCAAGGCCATCTAGTCCAACTCTCCTGCAGTCAGCAGAGACGTGTAATTAGAGCAGGTTGTTCTGACACCCAAGCAACCTGATCTGGAATGGTTCGAGGGATGGGGCTTCTACCACCTCTCTGGGCAACCTGGGACAGGGTCTCACCATTCTCAGTGTAAAAAGCTTCTTCCTTCTCTCAAGTCTTTGAGTTCAAAACCATCACTCCTTATCCTGTCACAACAGGCTTTGATAAAAAGTCTGTTCCCAGCTTTCTTCTCAGCCCTTTTAAGTCCTGAAAGGCCACCAGAAAATCTCCCTGGAGCTTTCTTCAGGTTGAACAACCCCAACTCACTCAGCCTGGCCTCAGAGCAGAGGGCTTCCAACTCCCATCATTGCTGTGGCCTTCTCTGGCCCCACTCCAACAAGTCCATGTCTCTTCTGTGCTGAGAACTCCAGAACTGGGCCCAGCACTGCAGGTGGGGTCTCAGCAGAGCATAGCAGAGGGGCAGAATCACCTCCCTCCAAATGCTGCCCCCGCTGCTGGGGATCAGCGCAGGACAGAGTTGGCTCTAGGCTGTGAGCACCCATTGGCAGCTCATGTCCACCTTTCCACCTGTCAGCACAAGTCCTTCCTCAGCACTTCATCCCCCAACCAGCCTGGACTGATACTGGGGATTGCCCTGAACCAGATACACAACCTTGTACTTGGCTTTGTTGCAACTCATTCTCTTAAACCTACTTCTTAAGATTGTCCAGGTCCCTCTGGATGCATCCCATCCTTCTGTTGTGTCAACCACATCACTCAGCTTAGTGTCATCTACAGATGTTCAGAGATGGTTGAGGCAACTCTTCTAGAGGTCTGCAGAACATCATAGGTTGTATTTCAGTGAAGATGCCTCTGCACTTTGGAGTGGGATTTGACCTTTTTTTTTTTTCTTTTGTATTTGGAACTGCATAATGAAGTTGAACAGCAGCTAATTATAGTGACCTCTTACCATCCAAAATAAATGCCAGATTCCAGACCGGCTTGTAAACTTTTCAGATGACCCAATAGTCTCTTGATGGGTCATAGCTTACTTTCTCTCATTTTCCAGAATCCTGCTCTGAATTTGGCTCAGAATATAAATATCTGGGAGTGGAATGTTAAACACATCTCATGGACAGTAAACAGCTTGGTCTATGGTGGACAGAGTCTGACTTCCCTGGGTGCATGAACATGTATGGGAGAAGATGGTTCCCCGTGGAGATCTTATTTATTCCAGTCCTCGAGTGTTCCACATGTTATGCTATATATAGCATGTTAAGAATGGCTGTAAAGTGAAGTTTTGAGGTGGATTTCAGTTCCTAGTCAATAGGATTTCAAAACATAACACGCAGCACAATGAAAATGACTCTGCCATGAGTGGAATTGGATGCTTTCGTTTTCGCTGAGACTTGGAGTCGCCAAAGGGATTAAAATGTCGCAGGTTCTTTCTTTGAAGAAATTGCATCCAGATGTCAGGCACATTACAGGCATCCAGGAGCTGCAAAAAGTGGGAATACTGCCCACTGAGGAATACCCTCCTGTCTCCAGGTTCTGCTAATCCAAGAATTGTTTTGGTTGGAAAAGACTTCTAAGATCATCAAGTCCAACCATCAGCCTAAGACCACCATGGCCATTAAACGATGTCTCAAAGTGCCATGTGCACACATTTCTTGAACACCTCCAGGGATGGTGATTCCAATGCTTCCCTGAGCAGCCTCTTAGAGTGCCTGACCACTCTTGCAGGAAAGACATTTTTCCTAATAATGCACCAGCTCAAGTCTTCTCCTCTCCAGCCAGTGGTAGAACCAAGAAGAAAGCTAGGGACAGACTTCTTATCAGGGCCTGTTGTGACAGGACAAGGGGGGACAGTTTGAAACTAAAAGAGGAGATTTAGACTTGGGAAGGAAGAAACTTTTTACACTGAGAGTTGTGAGACCCTGGCCGAGGTTGCCCAGAGAGGTGGTAGATGTCCCATCCCTGGAATCATTTCAGGTCAGGTTGTCTGGGGCTCTGAGCAACCTGATTTAGTTGTAGATATCCCTGCTGCCTGCAGTAGTAGGTTGGACTAGATGACCTTTAAAGGTCCCTTCTAACCCAAACCATTCTATGATGATTCTATGGTTGGGACTGTGTCATCCAGCTAGACCTGATCTCTGAGGATTTTGAGGATGCTGTAATGATTCTCTCCCACTGATGATAGGCTAAAAATGACAATCCCAGCCCTGCTGGGGTTTTATATTGTGTCTACTAGCTGTTCTCACACATGATTTCCTTGAGTACTGCCAAGAGAAGAGATCACAGAATCACACATCACAGAACGGTAGGGGTTGGAGAGGACCTCTGGAGATCATCTAGTCCAGCCCCCTTACAAAGCAGGTGCAACTAGGGCAGGCTTCACAGGATCACAACGTCCAGTCAGGTTTTGAAAGTCTCCAGAGAAGGAGATAGGCTCGAGCTGTGAGCACTGGCCACCCAGAGCACAGGTGCTGGAGGACATATTCAGCTGTTGGTGGAGGATTCCTGCCTGCCATGCTTGGCAACCCCTGGCACTAGCCAGGTGCCGCTTCAGGCGTCGCTTAAACCGCTGAGTATTTTTAACTGCTAAACCTTACATCAGCCTGGAATGGCACAATGGAATTTGGAGGCCTTTTTGCTTAGGAATTCATCATTTGGTAATCCAAAATTGATTTGATGATGCTTTGGGTCTGAAATAACAAAATGACATCTCGATACTCAAGAGAGTTGTTTGGGTTTAGGAGCAACCCTACCAGGAATAACTTGCAGGAGTAAGGAATGTTGCAGGTATGAGGCAAAGAGCCCTGTGTAACATCAGCCCTCCCTTCTCCTTGAAATTACAAACCCAAGCTAAAAATAAGAGTCAAACAATGAGGGCTGGGTGACTCCTCTGTCACTTCAGCTCTTCCCAGCTCCCTGATTTGATAGCAGGGTAGATGTCACTGGGGTATTTTGCTCCTAGAAATGAAAATCCCTATTTAAGTACAGGGGAGGAATGCTATTAATATCCACTGTCAGGCGAGCAGGAAGAACTGGTCTGTTCTCCATCGCTCAGCAACTAGCTGAGCTGCATTCTCAGGCCTTCAGAGCCACCATGCCTGAGCCCTGCCCAGTGGGATGGAGAGGCAGGAGAAGACTCTGTGTCCAGCCATGGGACCCCCAACACAGGAGAAACATAGGTCTTCTGGAGTGGGTCCAGAGGAGAGCCACAAAGATGACCAGAGGGCTGGAGCACCTCTCCTATGAAGACAGGCTGAAAGAATTGCAGCTGTTCAGCCTGGAGAGCAGAAGGGTCCAGGCCCAGAGACCTTGTAGCTGCATTTCAGTATTGGAAGAGGAGCTACAGGAAGGGTGGGGCGGGACTGTTGAGGAGGCAGCAACAGGACAAGGGGCAACGGTTTTAAACTGAAGCAGGGTAGGTTTAGGTTGGATGTAAGGAGGAAGTTCCTCATAGTGAGGGTGGTGAGATACTGGGAGAGGTTGCCCAGGGATGTAGTTGAGGCCCCATCCCTGGAGACATTCAAATCAGACTTGATGTGGCCCTGAGCAGCCTGATCTAATTGGAGCTGTCCCTGCTTACTGCAGGGATGTTGGACAAGATGACCTCTGAGGGTCCCTTCCAACCTGATGCAGTCTGTGACTCTGTGATCCAGAGAATCACAGAATGCCACTTTGGAAGAGACCTCAAGGATCATCTGGTCAAACCTTTCTAGCTAATAGTATAGTTAAAATGAGATGGCCCAGAAAACAAGGCTGGAGCCAGAGCACAATACAGAAGAAAATGCTGTTGGGTAAAATATGCCTCAGGTTAGCAGGGAACTGGGATTATGGTGCAGGGGGTAGAGGGCACAAATCTTCATTGGTTCTGCTGTACAAGGAACAATTCTCCTTTCTCTTTTCCCATATGTTTTGGCATTTGTCAGAAGGTTCCCGAGTACCACAGCTTTGGTCAGGATGGTTTGCTCACTGCTCACATTGTCAAGGGTTAGGGCTGGGCTGGTGACTAAAGAAGTGACAGATGCTCTATATGAAGCCTTCTCTACTTAGGACACATCCCATGGTGGGGAGGTTGGAGTTGGTGAACTCCCTTCCAGCCTAAGCCATTCTATGATTCTCCCTTCCCAAAGGGAAGAGAAAGGGAATAAGAGACATGGGTTGGGAAAGGAACTAGAACAGCTGGAAGGGAAATAAGAACAATCCAATGAAACAGATACAAATAGACACAAACCAGTATCAAACCAAATCCCTGATGGCAATGATGGCATCACCATCACCACTGATGCTTGGGGCAGGCACTGGGGAAGTCCCAGCTTGGACTTAGTGGCAGATGGGAGCTGGATTTTGTAACTAAATTCAGGGACACACAGATCAGGATGGAAGGCAGAATGGACCGAGTCCTCCTTGGACACCAGCCATTGGAGAAGAGGCTTGACCCTGCTGATCCCTCAGATTTATCCTGAAGATGGTGTCTATGGGATGGAATCCCTTGTTGGTCAGCTTAGGGTCACTTGTTCAGTCTGCTTCTCCTCACAGCTGCCACTGCTAACTTCCTGCACCCCAAGGTGGGGCACAAGATGTAGCAGTGCCCTTAGTCTGCACAGGAACAAGTCTAAGCAAGAACCTTTCTACAGCCCAGCTTTTGGCAGTGACTCTATTCATCAGTGTTGTCACTGCTAGAAACAGCCACTGTGTATGCAAACATGCCCTGAACTTCAGCAAGCAGGGTTCTGAGAGGAACCTGAGCTGAGAAGTCAAATGACTGAACAGAAGTAGTTCTGCTCTTGCTCAAACCAGGATGCATTCGCTCTGCCTCTTGCATGTGTCCTAAGTAGACCAGAGACAGGTACAGTTCTGAGCTGTTGCAAGGCCACGCTGATGAAATTACTGCAGAGAAGGTGCTGTGGGCCTGGGAATGGTTATTTCACTTCTTCAAGATCACCTTCCACCTTCAGGCTTCTTTCCCTTTGTTGCACATTGGTCAGCAAGTAGGCATCACACAGTGCATGTCTCTGCTGCTCAGGGTGGATTTTGCCTAAATGTCACTTGATGACCTCTGCAGACATATCAGGAACATGGAAATCATCTCATCTGCTACAGGGACAGCTGGGAACCACCTGGCTTAGGGGTCTCAGTTGTTTTAAGACCAACCCCTTGCTTTCAACAGGTTGTCCAGGGTGTGTAACCCTTTGCACATGGTATGCCAGGAGGCAGACAGGGAGGCCTGTTGCATCAGGTCAGAGTTCTCCCCAAGATGACCTCAGCAGGCTGCATCAGCCAGGGCTTGCATCACCACAAATTAGTTAACCTCACAAGGTGTCGCACACAAAGTCAGGGATCTCCTCATGGGTGAATCATGTGTTTTAGCAGGTCTCTTCCCTAAGGGCTTGAGAAGAAGAAGGGCTATTTAATGCTTACATCACAGAAAGCACTTCATGTGGCATGAAGTGCTTCAGGATGCAGGACATCACGTTCTGGTCCTAATGAAAATCATTTAAGTGGCACTCATGTGCGTGACTCTGCTTCATGCCTGCCCTCTCAGCTCCTAGTTGTTCATCCCCTATTTTAGTTGACTCTGCATGGCCTGTCCACATCCCAGTGACAAGAGATGTGCAAAGACATCAAGCAGTGTTTCTGATTCTTTAGACTAAGCTTAACAAATTTTGCTCTTATATTGTAGGAGAAATGGACATTGTGAAGGGTCTAGAGCACGGGTCTTGTGAGGAGCAGCTGAGGGAACTGGGGTTGTTCAGCCTCGAGAAAAGGAGGCTGAGGGGAGACCTTCTGGCTCTCTACAGCTCCCTGAAAGGAGGAGGTTGGACAAGCCAGGTAACAAGGGATGGGATAAGAGGAAATGGTCTCAAGTTGGGCTCAGAGGAGGTTTAGGTTGGACACAAGGAGCAGTTTCTTCCCCAGAAGGATTGTCAAGCCGTGGACGAGGCTGCCCAGGGCAGTGGTGGAGTCCCCCACCCCTGAAAGGATTTAGAAGATATGTAGATGTGGTGCTGAGGCATGTGGTCTAGTGGTGGATTTGGCAATGCTGGGTTGGACTCCATGATCTTGGAGCTATTTTCCAACCTTAATGATTCTATGGTTCTGTGTTTGATACTCCCCCAAAAAAGATCAAGCTCGATGTGATTTTTGCCTGCTCCTCCCAGGAGGCATCATCCCTTTGCTGTTCTCTTTTTTTTTTTTTTTTTTTGTCCTTAAAAGTGGTTGACTTCACTAATCCTAAAAAGCACCACCCATATCTGAAGGAGTCACAGTCTGTCCTTTCAACAAGGGTACAGAAACTCGCTGCATCCCAAGTTTCTGAGAATCCTGTGGTGGACAAGCCAAAATGTCCTGATCCCACAGCAGCTGAGGTTAAACAGGCACAGATTTGCTGAGGGCAGCTCTCCACGGGAGAGAAGCAAACAAAGCTAAGAGGGGAAAAAAAAAAAAAAAGCCAGGGGAGGGGACAGCAGAACATTCCTCCTGCCTGTTACTCAAGAAAAGGGCAGTAAATACAAGCACTGGACATAGTAAAAAAGCCATCATTTAAAACTAAAATCAAGAATTTTGATGTCTAGCAGAACCTTTAATACTTACCATAGAATCATAGAATGGTTTGGGTTGGAAAGGACCTTAAATCAACACCTCCCCAGTTGAGACACAGACACGTTCCACTTGACCAAGTTGCTCAAGGCCTCATCCAGCCTGTCCTTAAACACCTCCAGGGATGGGGCATTGTGCTCCAGTGCCAATCATGCATCTGCAAAATGGGCATCTCTGTGATAATATATGGGACAACACTGTCCTTCTCAGAAGGACTGGACTGCAAGATCTCTATCACACATTTTTCTTTCTTCATAGCAATTTATATATTATTTAATATTTTCTGGGCATCCTTTTTCTGAGCACCTCTCCTACAAGGACAGGCTGAAGGAGTTGAGTCTGTTCAGCCTGGAGAAGAGAAGGCTCTGAGGAGACTTTATAGTAGGCTTCCAGTAGCTGAAGAGGGCTACAGGGAAGCTGGAGAGGGACATTTTACAAGGGCCTGTGGTGATCAGACAAGGGGCAATGGTTTGAATCTAGAGCAGGGAAGACTTAGATTAGACATTAGGAAGAAGTTCTTTATTATGAGTTTGGCAAGACACTGGAGGATGATGCCCAAAGAACCTGTGGGTACCTCATACCTGGAAATGTTTAAGACCAGGTTAGACGGGGCCCTGAGCAACATGGTCTAGTAAGAGGTGTACCTGCCCATAACAGGGGGGTTGGAAGTAGATGATCTTTAAGGTCCCTTCCAACTCAAGCCATTCTATGACGAAAATGCCACTGCAAACTCTCTGCCTGTCCCACAGCCTCCACAATGGGGAAAAGCTCAAGGAGGACCCTCCAGATTGGTTAGGGCAGGTAGGCAGCAACGCAGCCACTCTCCTATCTCCAAACGAACTGGGTTTATTTTTACCAGCACAAGAGACCTTTTATTTTGGAGATTTGTAGCCATGCCAGGAATAATCTGACTTTGAACAAACAAACACAAAAAAATACAAACCCTTTGCATCTACAGCCGGGCCTGCTGGGACAGGCAGCCCGCTTAGAAGAAGGGGAGAGGTTCAACGCAGCCCCTGGCTAGCAGAGCAGTGCCAGCACAACCTCTAAAGCCCAGAGCAGACTTTAAAGCACAGGTCTAGACAAGAAATTATTATTTTTTTGAGCAAGGAAGGTTGAGGCTGGTAAAGAAAACAACTTGCAGCAGCAAATGAGTTATGCTCCAGTGGCAGCAATGAAAGCTGCTGTCAAGAAGATTGTGTCCCACCACCACACCTGGGAGATGGCTCTAGGCAGTGGTGGGTCTCAACGCTGCAAGTTCCAGCAAAGAAGGGGGGAAAAAAAAAAAAACCACCAAGATGCACATTTGGCTTTGTCTCTCTTCAGTGCAAATAGTGCAAGCACCACTCTTTCCAAATTGCTTTCCATCATGAGATCATAGAATCAGAGAGTGTATCCGTTGGAAGGGACCCTCAAAGGTCACCTTGTCCAACACCCCTGCAGTGAGAAGGAACATCTTTAACTAGACCAGTTTGCTCAGGGCCCCATCAAGTTAAACCTTGACTGTCTGCAGAGATGGGGCCTCCACCACCTCCCTGGACATCCTGTTCCAGTGTTCCACCACCCTCATATTAAAGAACTTCTTCGTAATCATAGAATGGCTTAAAAGATCCAACCCCTGTGCCATGGGCAAGGACACCTCCCACTAGACCAGGTTGCTCAAAGCCTCATTTAGCCTGGTCCTAAACACTTCCAGGGATGAGACATCCACAACTCCTTTGGGCAACCTGTTGCAGTGTCTCACCACCCTCATAATAAAGAGCTTGTTCCTAATGTCCAACCTAAATCTACCCTTCTCTAGTTTAAAAGCATTGCTCCTCATCTTATTACTACACACCTAAGATGTGATGGAGCCTTCCCCTCCACCCTCAGTGGCTGCCTCTATTGCCTTGCCTTGAAGTAGAGCCTCTCAGAAGTCCTATTTTGGGGGGAGTTTAGGAGGAAATTGTTGGAGAACAATCATAGGATTGGTTAGTCTGCAGAAGAGGAAGCTGAGGGGAGACCTCATGACTCTCTACAACTCCCTGAAATGAGGTTAGAGTGAGATAGGGGTGAGTCTTTTCTCCCTAGTGATAGAACAAGAGGAAATGGCCCGAAATTGTGCCGGGAAGGTTTAGGTTGGACATGAGGAACAATTTCTTTGCTGCAAGAGGCATTGGAGCAGGCTGCTCAGGGAGGTCACCATCCCTGGAGGTGTTTAAGAAACGTGTGGCCGTGGCACTTTGGGACATGGTTTAATGGCTGTGGTGGTGTTGGGTTGACTGTCAGTTGATGATCCTGGAGGTCTTTTCCAACCAAAAATTCTATGACTCTGGCTATGAAATAAGCGGCCTGGAGAGGCCTCCCTTACCGCTGGGCTCACGGCCTTCGGTGCGGGGCTTACAGCATAACAGGTGGGGCATAGCGCCGAGGGGCGTGGCTTCCCGATGGCTGGGCGTGGCTTTGCTGGTAGCCCCGCCCCCGGCGGTGAGGTCGGGTCGCGGCTGGGCGGTGGCCTCAGAGCGGGCATGAGCGAGAGCTGAGTCGGCTGCGCTAAAGGCTTCGGGGAGGGGTGGGGGGAGAGAAGAGCCGCTGGGAGCGGTGACCATGGTGGCTCACGACGAGCTCGGGGGATTGCTCCCCATCAAAAGGACTATCCGGGTGATTGATGCGCAGAATCAGTCCTTCAGGGAGCAGGAGGTGAGGAAGAGGGGGAAAATTTGGGGGGCTAAAGGGGGGAAAGGGGTGGGTTTGGGAGACTCTGCACCTTCACGCCTTGTGCGCCGGGAGCTGGCTCAGAGTGAGGTGCAGGCAGCGATTTAGACGAAAACTCAAATTTTCCTTTAAAACTCCAATGTCTAACCCCAGGAGTAGTGGGAGCGGGGAGCCGAAGCCAAGCCTAGCACCTCACTGAACCACCCCTGCACCTCTCAGTGGGGTTTCCATTAAAAACCTGCCTGTTGCTCTCTGTCCTCTTTCCACTGACAGGTTTTTTCCTATATAGGGCGTTTGTTTGCTGCGTAACCCCTCCTTAAAAATAATAATCATGGGTGTTGGTTGGAGTTTTGAGGATTTTTCTCTTTTTGGGGGGGAAGTATTGTTGTTGCTTTGATCTGTTGTTATGTAGATGAGAATAATTGCAGTGTTCAAATGCCTCCTGCTGAGACAGAAGGCAGAAGTTCAACAGCCAGGTAGGGACTGGTTGTCTTGGGCTGAGTTTTATGGCTGAGAGTAGCAGTGAGATGAGGAAAAGTTAATTAAAAAAAAAAAAAAAAAAAGATGGTTCCAGACATCTCTGGGGTTTGAGAGGTTTGTGTTGCCAGCCTCTTAAAAAGTCCTGGCTTTAAAACAGCCAGACTTGGGCAATCTCATTGTGGAAAAGGGAAACCAGATCTGCCAAAGGAGAGTAAATCAACTCTAATTCTTCAAGTATGTATTTTCTGTAGGGTAGAACCAGCATGTTGGGTGTCACAGAATGGTTTGGATTGGAAGGTGCCTTTAAAGGTCATCTAATCCAGCCCCCCTGTAGTGAGCAGTGACATCTTCAACTACAGCAGGTTTCTCAGAGCCTCACACAACCTGACCTGCAATGCTTCCAGGCATCTGCCACCACTTTGGGCAGCCTGGGACAGCATTTCACCACGTTCACTGTGAGGTTAAACTTTGGGTCTGGGCTTGGGTAATGACTTCTCAGCCAGTGCTCCTATCAGTGCCAGGTACTGAGTTGCTATCAAGAGCCACTGCAGTTATCAGCAGAGTGTGAGGCCAGATTTCCTCCTTGGTGGTAAACAGCCCAATGAATTTGAGAAAGAAGAAGGTTGTCATCTCTATACCAACCTATCAAGCCAGAGCCTGGTTGTTCAATTTGAGTGCAGACAGCAGAGCTTGAGGTTCAGCAAGCTCCTCGCACGTGAATCTTAAGATAATCAGGTGACAATTTCTGGCAGGAATTACTCAAGCTGGTGACTAAAATCCCCTTTTGCTTAGCTGGCTTAATAGGAGAAGTTTCGTTATGCATGGCTTTTAAATTTGTCACCTTATTTGTGTGCCTTGGTCCGTGAGTGGCACGTAGAACATTGCTCTCTAGTAAGTGATCCTTGTAAAACCACTAATTATTATTACCTAGTACAGGGGGAAAGGTTTGTAGGTGTGCATGCTGCTAGTGGAAAATGTTCCTTGCTCAAAAGCAGAGCCTGGTTTCTATCAAGCAGCAAAGATGCAAACCTTTCACAGTGTGAAGAGTTAACCTGAGCTCCAACGCTCTTGACTGGTGGTAAGTTCTGCCTGCCAGCTGAGGCACCCAGGCACAAATATAGCTTTTGTGTGCATGTTTATGATGTATCTGCTTTTAATAAAGAGTCCCCTGGTTAAAAATACATTAATTATAATGTGAATGGAAGCGAGAAGCACTGTTGAACTCGCTGAGGTTTTAATTGTCTGTCGGTGCCATAGTGCTTAACATCTCCAGCTTGGTACAGAAGCGTTGCAGACTTCATTCTAATCTGGGCTGCTCTAAGTAATACAGTGTGGAGACAGGCTAATCATTGTTTGCAAGAACAGCACTAAAAAAAAACCGCCAAAGCACTGAGCCAAAGTTATCCATAGCATGAACTGCGGCTCAGTTTACACCCTCCAGCCGGCTGAGTTTGACTGTAAGGGGAGTGCGTGACCCCAGGCTGAAATGCAGATCTCAGAGGTGAGGTTTCTAAGGAGAGGGGGTTTGTTCCCCCCTTCCCTGCCTTGGTTCAAACGGTATCGCTGGAAGGAGAAGAAAAAAGATGTTGGGTTGTTGGGGTTATTTTTGGCAACCAGGTCTGAGAGCACTTGCAGGACAGAAAGTGGGATTTGTTTCCCTTGAAGAGAGGGGAAATGGCCTTTTGCTCAGCTGAATTTACGGCGCACAGACGTTTTTCTCTTGGCTGAACGCCCCAGGGAGCACATCGTGTCTACAGACAGCGCTCAGGTCGTGCCAATCTGTGTGAAATTCCTCCCTCCTGGGAGCAGAAGAGCTGTGCTCCCACTTGAGGAAAGCAGTGACTTCTGCTGCGAGCCTGCTTTTGCAGATCTCAGAACGTATCAACTGTTCACAAAAGCAGTGATTTATAAAGGCAGGGAGCCCCTTTGCTCCGCCTGTCCCCAGTGCCGAGGCAGGAATGCCTTCTGCCAGACCTTGTACGTGTGCATGTGTTACTTCAGCCCTGCACAGATGTGCCGGGAAGGCATCCACACATGTCCCTTTGCACAGAGTGTGTCATTGTATCTCCTCTCTGGAAAGGCCATGGAGTTGATCCTTCAACAGCAAGCTGCAAAAAGACTTCACAGGCATTCTAGATCATAGAATAGAGTCACAGAATCACTTTCATTGGAAAAGACCTTAATGATCAAGTCCAACCATTCTCTTACAGGTCTGCTGCTAAACCATGTCCCTCAGTACCACATCTTTGTGGCATTTAAACACCCCCAGGAATGGTGAATCGAACACCTCCCTGGGGATCCTGTTGCAGTGTTTGAGAATCCTTTCAGTGTAGAAGTTTCTTCTGATGTCCAACCTAAACCTCCCGTGATGCAACTTGAGGCTATTTCCTCTTATCGCTTGTTGCTAGGGAGACCAATCCCCACCTCACTCCAATCTCCTTTCAGGGTGTTGTAGATAGCCCAGGGTCTCCCCTGAGCCTCCTTTTCTCCAGGCTGAAAAATGCCAGTTCCCTCAGCTGCTCTGCATAAGACCTGTTCTCCAGACCCTTCACCAGGTTCACTGTCCTTCTCTAGACCTGCTCCAGCACCTCGGTGTGCTTCTTTAAAGCACCGAGGTTTCTTGCTATTCATTTTCAGTGTCACTTTTTTCTTTTCCATGCTATTTATATCACAGAGCTGTGTGTGGTTTATGTTTGTATTTTCTGCTTACATTCTTGCTGTTTCTTAAGCGTGTCTTGGCCTGTGTCCCTTTATTCTCGCACACTGATGTATGTTTTTCTAGAAGCAAACACCCATCCTTTTCCTTCACTTCAGAAATGTCTGTAACTAATCAACATTGCCTTGTCTAATTTTGAGCTCAGCCTAACTTCCCAGCCTTCTGCATAATCGTTTTCCTGACAGACTCTTTCTTGGTTGGCAAAGGAAAGAAGCAACCATAGTATTCCCCATGATGTATCAAAATCCAGCTGAGCACTGAGGTCTCATGGTTGAGGACACTAAGGTGCTGGAGCATGTCTGGAGAAGGGCAACAAAGCTGGTGAAGGGACTGGAGAACAAAGCCTGTGAGGAGTAGCTGAGAAAACTGGAGTTGCTTAGTCTGATAGAGGAGGCTGAGGGGAGACCTTACTGCTCTCTACAACTCCCTGAAAGGAGACTGGAGTGAGGTGGGGATTGGTCTCTTCTCCCTAGTGTCCAGTGATAGGATAAGAGGAAATGGCCTCAGGAGAGGTTTAGGTTGGGTATTAGCAAAAATTTCTGTAGTGCAAAAGTGGTCAGGGAGTGGAACAGGCTGCTCAGGGTGGTGGTGGAGTCACCGTCCCTGGAGACACGTGGATATGGCACTTTGGGACATTGATTAATGGCCATGGTGGTGTTAGGTTGATGTTTGGAGTCAATGATTATAGAGGGCTTTGCCAACCAAACCCATTCTATGATACTCCGTTACAGCTTTTCCCCATTCCTGTATTACCTCCCTAGTTCTAAGCTTACCTAAACCTTTCAAACACAGCTTGGAACAGGCGTTGTGCTGTACCAAGAGGTCTTTCTGTTCTGCATCACTCATAAATTTCTTTTCATGTTTCCCCTCCCCTGCAACTCTGAAGGCTTCATTCAGTGTGAGCTCACCTCCCCTGTTGCTTAACACGGCATGTAGGCAGGCAGACAGCCACTCCTCGGCTCATGTTGCTGAAATCGGATCTTACACAGGGAGCTTTTATGCGTCCTCAATCTCATGACTGGAATCCAGCTCTCTATGTGCCTATTACCCCTTTTTTGGCTTTCAGCATCTGTCACTTCTGTTGCTCCACAGAAGTGAAGGGTTGGGACACCTCATCTTGCAATTTCAGACTGGAAATAGAGACAGGGGAAACCTTGTCCTAAGCAATCTTTAACTTTTAGCCTTTGGAAAAGAGCAGGGACTCAGCCATAATTAACCAGAAATGCCTCATAAGCCTTTAGTAACATTTCTACTGAGAAGAGCTCAAAAAAAGAGACTGCTTCATCAGAATTCCATACTAAGAAGCTTTCTTTTGACGATGAGTCACATTGAACCATCTGCCAGATGTTTAGGAGCAGCAGGGCACCTCATCTAGCTTTAAGCTCTGAGCCCATCCCTTCCTGGCCATCCCATGGTGCCCACCTTTCCTGTACAGTCCTTAAAATATACTAATTTGGGTGTGAAATGGATAGGATTCCCATCATGGTGACAACCTCCAGCAGGCTCCAACAGACACACCTCGCCTGCGAGGACAGTCTGAAAGAGTTTGGGTTGTTCAACCTGGAGAAGAGTGAGACCTTAGAGCAGCCTTCCAGAATTTGAAGGGGGCCTCTAGGAGAGCTGGAGAGGGACATTTTATAAAGGCATGGTGTGGCAGGACAAAGGGTAATGGCTTCAAACTGGAAGAAGCTCAATTTAGACTAGACATTAGGAGGAAGTTCTTCCCCATGAGGGTGGTGAGGCACTGGAATGGGTTGCTCAGAGAAGTTGTGGAGGCTTCAAGCCTGGAAGCGTTCAAAGCCAGGTTGGAAGGGGCCTTCAGCAACCTGGTCTAGTAGGAGGTGTCCCTGCCAATGACAGGGAGATTGAAACTAGGTGATCTTTATGGTGACCTCCAACCCAAAGCATTCTATGAAGATGTTAAAACCTGATCTGAGCTTAAGCAGCAGGTTTCCATAGGGCATTTCCTCTTTCTTGGCAGCCTTTTGGTCAGGACAGAACTGAAAATGCTCTGGGCTCAGGGATTAGTGGTGTAGAAAAGCAGAAGCTCTTATCTTTCAAATCTAAACAACGTGTAGGAAAAATTATGATGACTTGGTGGGGTGTAGAGAAGGGGGAGTAGAAGGAGGAGGAGGAAGCTTTGTAAGCTGAAGGTTTTAAACTTGATCCACTTTGTGTGTGCATTTCCCTTGCAGGAATGTTCAGCATGTGGTCATTTGCTGTTTGTTAGAATAGTTGCTGAGGCCATCCTGGGCTCCAACTGCTACTTTTCTCTCCAAAATAAAATTAAAATGGAAAAAATACATTCTTTCTGCAGAGAAAAACATGATAAAATATAGAAGGAGATCACAGCTCCATCTTTAGATGACAGTCACTTGTTTTAAATGCAGAGGAGAATGCTTCAGTCTATTTATGTTCAGAGCCTAACAGTCCCAGTTGAAGCCCTGTTTTGATTTCTGACTGGTGTGGGTGTTATCTTACCTCTTTTACCCTGGGCAAAGACTCCAAAGTTTAATTGCAGCCTTGAAGTTCAGACAAATATTTACAGCCTCAGCTTTCCTTTTAAGATGAATGGCTGCTTCAGAACACTCGCTGTGCTACATTTCCCACTCCTTAAGTGGGCTCATGCTTTTTAAAACTGCCTGAGCCACTTGAGATATGAATCATAAAACCATTTCAATTGGAGAAGACCTTTAAGATCATCAAGGTCAACCATTCTCTAATGCTATCAAGTCTGGCACTAAACCATGTCCCTCAGCACCACATCTCTGCAGCTTTTAAACACCTGCAGGGATGGGGATGCAGCCATCTCCCTGGGGAGCCCGTTCCAATGTTTGAGAACCCTTTCAGTGAAGAAGTTTCTTCTCCTATCCAACCTAAATCTCTCCTGGTGCAACTTGAGACCATTTCCTTTTGTCCTACCACTTGTTACTAGGGAGAACAGACCAGCACCCACCTGGCTCCAGCCTCCTTTCAGGGAGTTGTAGAGAGCCAGAAGATCTCCCCTCAAACCTCCTTTTCTCCAGGCTGAACAACCCTAGGTCCCTCAGCCATTCCTCACAAGACTTGTGCTCTAAACCCTTCACCAGCTTCTTCTCTGGACCCTCTACAGTACCTCAATGCATTTTTTTGTAGTCAGGACCACAAAACTGAACTCAGTATTCAAGGTTCTGAGTAGCAGGGGACAGAAGGGACAAGGTGAAAGTCACAGCCAGTAAGATCTGTTCTCTGCTTTGTTGACAGGAACCAAGCAATAAGCGGGTTCGGCCGCTGTCACGGGTCACATCCCTGGCCAACCTGATCTCTCCTGTCAGAAATGGTGCAGTTCGGCGCTTCGGGCAGACAATACAGGTAAAAACCAGGAACTTCTGGTCCTCAGAGCCCAGAAATACAGAGAAGGTGCTGCCTGTATGATGTTGCTAAAGCAGGCACTGAGATCATGAAACATCCCTTGAAAATCCACTCTCTGATTTGTGCAAGCACAGAAAGCTTGGTTGGGACGTGGGGATGAGTTCAGGAGTTCAGAGGTGATTCACTAGATAAACAGGTAACTGAAGGTTTAAGCAGTAACAACAATCAACTAATTCAGATAAGGAGAACAAGTTGATAAAGCTATAGCAGTGCTTGAGATACATGTGTTGGAGCATGTGCTTCAGGGTGAACTGCTCTTGCTGTGCAGTGAGGTAAGAGAAGTGTTATCCCAAGGATTCCTTACCCTACCCGTGCAGATAAAAGAGCTTCTGTGTCTGGCTTTTAGTAACATTGCTAATGGTGAGAGCAAAGTTCAAGTGGCTCCTGATTAGCCCCGTTCTAGGTAGTTATGATCCTGCTTTATTGACTTCCTCATACCTTGGAAATAGACCCAAACTTTACCTCCTCCCTAGGGCTGCTGTTGGATGCGTGCGGGAGAGGCTCAGGGCAGAGCTTGCCAACCTCTGGCCTCTCTCAGCAGCTTGATTAAAGTGTTCCTTTATCTAAGGAAAAGTGTCTGGGTGTGTTTTCCTGCCCTGCACAGCAGGAGAGGATGAAGGATTGGGAGGGGTACGGTTAATACTACAGCTCTTCTGAAATGTTTGCCCGTCAGATTTATTTATTTTTTAACAGATTTTTATGTTTGTTTTAATCCCTTTAGTCATTCACCCTTCGCAGCGACAGCAAATCTCCTGCCTGCGCCCAGAAGCCATGCAGCAGATCTGCTGCCCCTACTCCTCCTAAACGAAGGAACAGCGTGCTCTGGTCTGAGATGTTAGATGTCAACATGAAAGAATCCTTGAGCACCAAAGAAATCAAGCGCCAGGAGGTAGGAGAATCACAGAATGTTAGGGCTTGGAAGGGACCTTGAAAGATCATGTAGTCCAACTCCCCCTGCCAGAGCAGGGGAAAGGCTACAGCAGGTCTGGGAAAGGCAGCCAAGCCCTTGGCTCAGGCTATTTGCTTGGCAGAGAAGGGAGCAATGAACGTTTGTGGGTGACTTGGTCTTCCCGTGCACCTTCACTAGATTTATTTGTGCACTAAGCATGGGAAAAGGTAGAGTTGTCTCTCTGGAGTCACTAGGGAGCTCATCTCCGCAGTCTGATCCTTCAGAGATGCCAAACTCTGCGTGGGGGTGCTCCGCATTTCTGAAATGTGAGCCCCAGCCCTGCTGGTTGCTTTGCAGCAGCCCCAGAGTGGAGCTCCTTGTAAAGCCAGCTGTCTTTCTCTCAAAGCTCTTAACAACTGGTTGAAAGCCAAACAGCAAGGCCTTGGCTTGCCTTTTTTCCTGTAGTTCTTAGACAAATCTTCTAGTGACAACACAGAAGCTGACTAAAGACGCCTGGGATTTGACCTCTGAGGGTTTTCTGGGGTTTGGGTTTTTTTGTGCTGGCCTATGTTAAAAGCTGTGATTTAAAAGGGGCTAATATTTAATTTGGCTTGTGCACGAGCCTTGGAGCTTTCACACACTTGTAAGTGATGTTGCTTTCTGGAAGCTGGGAAAGGCAGCAGATTTACTTGAGATGGTGGTGTCCAGGTGCCATGATTTCAGATGGCAAAAGCCCCTATTCAGGCTGCAGAGACAGGATGTACATTATGTGAGCGTTCTGAAAGGCTCTTTCAGAAGAAAGCTGGGATTAAAAATTACTCTCCATTCTTTATCCCTGCCCCCCACAGGCAATCTATGAGATGTCCAGGGGAGAACAGGACCTAATTGAGGACCTCAAGCTTGCCAGAAAGGTGAGTGGTGTCTTTTTTTCTGTAGTCATTGTGGCCAGCAGGACTAAGGAAAGGATTGTCCCCCTGGACTGGGGCCTGGTGAGGCCACACGTCAAATACTGGGTTCGGTTTTGGGCCCCTCCAAGAAGGACATGGAAGTGCTGGACTGTGTCCACAAAAGGACAACAAAGCTGGTGAAGGGTCTGGAGAACAGAGGAATGGCCTTACAAGGAACAGCTAAGGGAACTGGGATTGTTCAGTCTGGAGAAAAGGAGGCTGAGGGCAGACCTCATTGCTCTCAACAACTTTCTGAAAGGAGGTTGGAGTGAGGTTGGGTTGGTCTCGATTCCCTAGTGTCAGGTGACAGGACAAGCGGAAATGGCCTCAAATTGCACCAGTGGATGTTTAGATTTGATATTAGGGAAAATGTCTTTACTGAAATTTACAGGCATTGGAATCAGTTATCCAGGGAGGTGGTAGAGCTACTGTTCCTGGATGGGTTCAAGAAATGTGTGGACATGGCACCTTGGGACATGGTGGTCTTAGGCTTGACAGTTGGACTTGATGATCTTGGAGGTCTTTTCCAACCAAAACAATTCTATGATCCTGCCTTACAGAAAATAAGGAACTTCCTTTGCACCTTCACACAGGACATAGCAGCTTTATCTGGCCCAGAACCCACAGCTGGAAAGCTGGCCTGGAAAGTTGACCTCTACTGATTGATTTGGTTGCAACAAACCCATCAAAGAAAGGACTGTGCTTTGCAGTCCTGCAGAGCTGGCTGGGGAACCTCTCTCCTAGCTGAGAACAGTTCAGACAGGAAAGTCCTTTTCATTTGAAGGCCTTGATGCCTTCATATGACCTGTTTTGGTGATCACAGTGGATGTTCCTGTCGGCTTCACTTCTGTCTGTCTAAACATCTCCTGGTATTTAAATTTTGTCAGCTTTTGGCTTGGGGGATTTGAAGATATTTTAATACTGGTGTTCTTTGACAGGCCTATCATGATCCCATGCTGAAACTCTCTATCATGTCTGAGGAGGAACTCACCCACATATTTGGGGACTTGGATTCCTACATTCCTCTGCATGAAGGTAAGAGCAGCTGGATCATTCTCACCTATGATGCTGACTAACTCTGTGCCTTCTTACGTTAGAACATCTTGCTGGGGCATCATTGCAATTTCATTTTCTGTGTTTCAATTCCAGACTTGTTGGCAAGTTTAGGAGAAGCAACAAAACCAGATGGAACAGTGGAGCAGATTGGGCCCATTCTTGTGAAGTGGGTGAGTACATAACTTGGAGACAACTGGCTGAAAATGAGCTTCAGGAACATTTAAACCTAGAAGCCAAATATCCCTGGGCTCTTGTGGCCTTGAGCAAAGAGATTGACCCGGAAATCCTGGCTCCACTGAAACAATGGGTCTCTGTCAGCTGTAATGGGCCACCATTTCACCCTGGGGCCTTGGGCTGGTGTGACTGCAATGATTTGCTGATTTATGCTGGAAATGTCTCTGTCTTCTGAACTGTTTGTCACTACTGTGATTTCAGTGGTGGTATCACTGTTGATCTCAAACATCTGAACTTTCGTGGCCCTGCATGAGGGTGCCCTTGTTCTCCTCACAAAAGACTGGCTAGTCTGTTAGCTGCTTTGAGTGGGCAGAGTATCACAGTAAGGGCAGTGGAACTCCCCAGGTTTGACATGTCCATGTGACTTGCTTTCCTTTTGTGGAATCTGACTCTTGGGTATTCTGTTCTCCTGCAGTTACCACGGCTCCATGCCTACAAAGGTTATTGTAGCAATCAGCTGGCAGCCAAAGCCCTTCTGGATCAGAAGAAGCAGGACCGCAGAGTGCAGGACTTCCTTCAGCGCTGCCTTGAGTCTCCCTTCAGCCGCAAGCTGGACCTCTGGAGCTTCTTGGACATCCCTCGAAGCCGACTGGTCAAGTACCCACTGCTCCTGAAAGAGATCCTGAGGCACACTCCCAAAGACCATCCTGATATCCAGATTCTGGAAGAAGCCGTAAGTAATAGTGATTTCATGATCCCTCTTCTGACTTTAGCCTGTGGTTCTGGAGGCCCAGAAAGCTTTCTTAAACCCTCAGCAATTTCATGGGGTAGTTTTCTTGATGGGCACAAACCTGCAACTGTGACCCTTTGTGAAAGCAAGTGGGAGATCACACGGGCTCCATCGTTTGGAGTTCTTTAATAGCGCTTAAAGGGAAGGAGAGCTTCAAGAAAAATGTGTCCAGCAGGTCTAGGGAGGTTCTCCCCCCCCTCTAATCTGGTTTGATGAGACCACAGCCGGAATACTGTGTCCAGTGTTGGGCTCCCCAGTTCAAGACAGACAGGGATCTACTGGAGGGAATCCAATGGAGAGCTGCAAGGATGACTGGGGACTTGAACATCTCTCCTATGAAGAAAGGCTGAGAGACCTAGGGCTGTTCGGTCTGCAGAAGAGAAGACTGAGAGGGGATTTTATTAACATCTATAATATCTGAGGGATGTGTGTCAGGATGAAGGTGATGGTTTCTTTTCTGTGGTGCCCAGTGATAGGGCGAGAAACAGTGGGTATAAGCTGGAGCACAGGAGGTTCCATCTCAACGTGAGGAAAAGCTTCTTTCCTGTGAGGGTGACAGGACTGGAGCAGGCTGCCTAGAGAGGCTGTGGAGTCTCCTTCTCTGAAGACTTTCAAAACCCACCTGGACACTTTCTGGTGTGACCTGCCCTAGGTGATCCTGCTTTGGCAGGGAGGTTGAACTTGATCTGTAGAGGTCCCTTCCAACCCCTAACGTTCTGTGATTCTACACAAGCTAAGGTCACAATTTAATGCTTTGTAAATGTTTTACTTTATAGATATCTATAATCCAAGGAGTCCTCTCTGACATCAACCTGAAGAAGGGGGAGTCAGACTGCCAGTACTACATTGACAAGCTGGAGTACCTGGATGAGAAGCAGAAGGACCCAAGGATTGAAGGCAGCAAAGCTTTACTGTGCCATGGGGAACTGAAGAATAAAAATGGACATGTAAGTCCCTTGGGTTCAGGGTAATTAATCCTCAGGTTTGAAAACCTTCCCTCAGAGATTGTACAAACTGTTTGTTAGAGCAGAAGCAAGAGCTCTTTCCATCTTCAGGATTAGTTTAGACAATTAGCTAAATATAACAAGCAGAAAAGAAAGCATCTGACAGCAGTCTGCGTTTCAGGGTGCAAGGGAAAGTTTCCAACTGACAGATTTACAATTGGGCCTTCAGAAGCTGGAAAATAATTAGCCCTAAATTACCATCCAAAGTGTGCTTCGTGCCCCAGCACTCCATCAAAAGGGATTTCCTGCTGGCTGTTTACTTTCAGGTGCTCTGACATTCCCCAGCTTTTCCAAACAAAAGTCTTCCTGCAAAACCTTGTTTGCCTTTGAGCTGCACTGCCAGGGGTTTGTCTCCTGCTGCTGTAGCACTGAAAGACCCTTCTGCACTCCAGGGTGTGCTGCTTTTTGTTTGGGCTTGTAGAAGCAGCCTCATTTTTAACATCAGATCTTTTTCTGTTTGATTTTTTTTTTTTGGGGGGGGGTTGATTGGTTGGTTTTTTTGTTCAGTTCAGGCATTACACTGCTGCACCTGTGAAGCATTTTTTTATTGTCAGAAAATATATTGAATCATAGAATGGTTTGGGTTGGAAGGGACCTTAAAGATCATCTATTTCCAGCCCCACACCTACCTTGGCAGGGACGGCAGGGACACCCTCCAGTTGTTCAAGGCCTCATCCAACCTGGCCTTGAACACCTCCAGGGAGGGGGTTTCCATGACCTCCTTGGGCGACCTGTTAGAGTCTCTCACCACCCTCACTGGAAAGAATTTCTTCCCAATCTCCAGTCTAAATCTCCCCTCTTCCAGCTTCAATCCATTCCTTTATCCTATCACTACAAGCCCTTGTAAAAAGGCCCTCCCCAGCGTTCTCATAGGCCCCTTCGGGTATTTGAAGGCCACTATAAGGTCTCCATGGAGCCTTCTCCTCTCCAGGCTGAACAGCCCCAATATATTGCTTCTAATCTTGCTGTTCATGGCAGCTGCAAATCATAACTCATGTTTTAAAGGTTGTTTAAACAATAAACCAGTTGATGCAACTCTAGTCTGTGCCACCACTCCTCCCAGCACCTTCAGGAAACTTGGAAAGTTAATGTGGGTGAAACTTGAGATAATGTGGCCTTGAATCCCAGAGGGCGTGCAGTCTCTCGGGATCCAGAGTGCACCACCTTGCTCATGTTCAGGTCTCTCTTCCTTTGCAGAAACTCTACGTCTTCCTCTTCCAAGACATCCTGGTGTTGACCCGGCCGGTCACTCGCAATGAGCGTCAGGCCTACCAAGTGTACAGGCAGCCCATCCCCGTACAGGAGCTGATCCTTGAAGACCTGCAGGATGGTGATGTGAAAATGGGAGGGTCCTTCCGAGGAGCTTTTGGCAATTCTGATAAAGGTAAGGACCAAACCAGTTCACTTGTGTGGGTATCTGTGTCTGAGGAAAGATTGAGCAATCTTGTCTAGTGAAAGGTGATCTTTAAGGTCCCTTCCAATCCAAACCGTTCCACGATTCTGTGGTTACACTTGCACATGGATCCCAGGGACTGAGGTTCCTTTGGGAGAGCTTGGATCAGCAACAGTGTGGCCGCAGGACTGGGGAAGGGATTGTCCCCTGTACTTGGCTGCACCTCAAATCCTAGGTTCAGTTTTGGGCCCCTCCAAGAAGGATATTGAGGTGCTGGAGCAGGGCCAGAGAAGGGTTAAAAGTCTGCTGAAGGGTCTGGAGAACAGGTCTTGTGAGGAGCAGCTGGGGGAGCTGGGGTTGTTCAGCCTGGAGAAGAGGAAGCTGAGAGGAGAACTTCTGATTCTCTATAAACTCCCTTAAAGCAGGTTGAAGCTAGGTGGAGGTCATTTTCTTCTCCCAAGGAACAAGTGATAGGACAGGAAGAAATGTCTTCAAGTTGTGCTAGGGGAGGTCTAGGTCAGACATGAGGACCAAATCTTCCCCGAAAGGGTTGTCAAGACCTGCAACAGTCTGCCCAGAGCAGTGTTGGAGTCCCTGTCCCTGGAGAGATTTCACAGCTGTATAGATGTGGTGCTGAGGGCCATGGTTTAGTGGTGACCTGGCAGTGCTGGGTTAAGGTTAGATGAGCTCACAGGTCCTTTCCCACCTAAACGATTCCATGATTCTATGGTATCTGTTAACATCCACCTTCAGGCTGCCCCTGCTGGGCTTTGCAGTTTACGTTTGGTGGCCCTGAAGTGCAGCAGGTGCTTAGACTAGGAGACCTCTATTTCCATGTGTCTCTGCTGGCTTGTAGGGCTTTGGCTTCTTTTTTTTTGTTGGGCGTTTTGAACCCATTCCCTGATGCAGAGCAGGGCAGCCCAGGCCATTTGTCTAGCAATGGAATCTCTAAATATTGAGCTAGGACCTGATCTGCTTTTTAACTCTGTTTACCTTCAAGCTAAAAATATCTTCCGAGTTCGTTTCCAAGAGCCCTCTCCGGGCCAGTCCCATACGCTGCAGGCCAACGACGTCTTCCACAAGCAGCAGTGGGTCAACTGCATCCGAACCGCCATCGCTCCCTTCCAGCCAGCCGCCGCTGCCGCTGAGCTGAAGGACCTGCCCGAGCTGAGCGAAGAGAGCGAGGAGAACAACCCCTCCGTGCCCAACACCAGAGCCCAGAGGAGGCAGTTGGCCATGTCTGGCATCACCGAGATGGAGCTCGACGAAAGCACATCCGAGCGTGGCTCCACCTTGGACTCGGAGGAAAGCAAAGGCACCAAATCTCACAGAACGTCGTCTGGGCACAGGAAAAGCAGGGAGAAGCAGCTGAGTGGGAAGAGGAAAGAAACCTTGGTGTGAAGAACCTGAGGCCAAACTGTTTATTTATAAATAACTGTGTACATTTTCCTTCCAATGTGAGCACCATGGAGTCGCTCTGCTGAATGGGATCTTGGGTTGGTTTTCATGTTGTCATGGCAGCTACTGGTATCCAGCTCACTGTTGAACTGGAGTCTTTTTTTACCTACACCACCACCACATTTAACCTTGGAGTTAGTGCCACAAGAACCCAAAGTGCTCTTCAAACCTGCCACAGTTTGCTCATGGCAGGTTTGAAGAGCATTTTGGGTTCAGAAATATTTCCACAGGTGAGGTTCGAGGCTGGGAAAGTGGAGGGGTTGAGGCTTTGAATTGGGAATTGGAGACTGGAAAGTGGGAACTTGGGTTGTCACCACAAGCCTGGTGGCACCACCTCCCTTTGCAGGGGGGGGGTCTGGAAAATGGGAACTTGGGTTGTCACCACAAGCCTGGTGGCACCACCTCCCTTTGCAGGGGGGGTTTGGCTCAACACTGCAAGGCTCAGCATCGCAATTCACATTTTCTTCTCACCTGGTAGAGCACATTTTGCGTGTGGTTGGAATCCACCTTCTTGGAGGTAAAAAAGCAGAGCCCAGGTTCAACAGGTTCTCAACCTACTGGAATCTTTGATCTTGGCATGTCCTTTGTACATTCCTCATTTTCACTCTTGTAACCTGCCAGATATTTAAATGTTTGTGTTTGGGTTTTGGTTTTTTATTAGTTGTTTTGTTTCCAGTTTGGGGGTGTTTCCGGGGGGAGGGGAGTTCTTTTGGGGTTTTTTTTGGATGGATTTTTTTTTTTTTTTTTTTTTTTTTACTTTTGTATTTTGTTGTTGTTGAAACTTGGCTTTTCCTTTCAAGTACTTGATCCTTCTCACCCTGAGCCCTGCAGGCGGTGTGGGGTTCCTCGCCTCACTCCGCAGCTCTGCGGGGCGGTGGGCAAAAGCCGGAGCGTTACGAGCTGATGATGATTGTGAGGAAAACTAACTCAATGTTACCCCTGTGACCATGAGGAACCTAAAACAGCTCGTGGTTCTATGCTCCTGGCCCTACTGAAAGAGAACTGCATTGCCTGAGGGGGGTTGTAGGAAGGTTGTAGGCATGTTGTAAAGGGTTTGGGGAGGGAGGAGGAGCAGCGGCTAGAGTAGAAGGGAGTGAAGGTAGATGTTGTTGTCGTTGTTGTTGTTGATGTTGCCTTTTGGAGATGAAACGCCAAGGAGGCAGGACTGGAGGCAACCAAGGGGTTTATTGCATGTGGTAGAAAGGTAGAGAAGAGAAAGAGTTGATGAGGTGTAAGGACAGAGAAAGTAGTGGTTGTAAATACTCATACCGGCAACACTGCCATGTTCTAGTGGTCCAAAGATAGGTGTGAGAGATGCCA